>NC_142812.1:52299734-52472969 GCF_049724085.1 Artemia sp. Qi Xiang Cuo
TCGTATTTAAAATATTGATAGCTTAGGATCTATCCAGGACTCTCGTTTTTTTTTTACGACATTAATCAGATTTAAATTTAATCAAATAATTTTTAAAATAGTTATTTTTATAATTTTAAAATAAATAATAAAATTTTATACTAAGTCAGCGTTTGTTTTTGGGAGTGGGAATGGTCCCCCCATTAATATTCTGAATAAATATCAAACGGAGCTAATAGTCAAAATTGTGTTTTTTTTTTTATTCATCTTATTAAAAATTAATATCAAATGGACCTAATAGTCAAAATTGTGTTATTTTTGTATGCATCGTATTTAAAATAAAGATAACTTAGGCTCCAGATCGGACTGGCGTTCTTTTTTAATAGGTTAAGAAGATTTAAATTTAACCCTATAATTTTTAAAATCGTGACGTTCATAATTGAAAAATACAAACAATTTTATTTTTCTTTTATCCTACGTGAGCCTTGGTTTTGGGGAGGGGGGAACGGCACCCTCATTAATATTCTTAATAAATATCAAACAGACCAAATTGTGTTATTTTTTATGCATCGTATTTGAAATATAGATAGCTTAGGCTATATCCAGGACTGGCTTTTTTTTTTACGAGTTTAAGCAGATTGGAATTTAAGCCTGTAAAATTTAAAATCGAAGTTGCTGATGGTTGAATTTATAGGAAAAACGTAGATATGAGTAATATCTTTTATATGAGCTACTAAAAATCTGTATAGATACCTGCGATAGCAATACGCCCAAAAATAATACGTCCGATACCGATACACTGTGCAGCCCTGTCCCCAGGGGACTTGGAGGGTCATAATATGACCAACAACCAATATATTTGACTCTAGCAATGTCTCTTGTAATCGTCAAATCTATTAAGTTTCTGATGTCAGCACCCAATTCTTTAATTATCCCGTGAGGTATTCTTAACCATTGCAGTACCTTTACGCTAATACCTCTTCGCAAAAAATTCGCAAATATCGTAAACTAAAGAAGTAATTACGTCACTGTTGTTAGCTCCATCATTAATCTCCAATAATGTAAATGCACCCCTCATTTTTTTTCCTCTACTAATATCCTTGCAAATAAAAACTATTCTCTTTGAATTCAATTCTATTACTAATTTCAAAAATGATTGAGAATCAAATATGAAAGTTTAATATAGCTTCTAAAAAATATACACCGGTTTTACCAACACGGACCTAACCCAAAAAAAAAACTTGTATATCATGAATTAGAAATTCAGTTAATTTTGCCATAAAAAAATTGAAGCAGAACAGATTATAATCAACCTGTTTGGTATGGGCACGTACGCAAAGTATATACCTTCAAGCAAATTCCATATGATATTTCAAATTACTATAGAAACGGTACCTCTATGCAAATGATCCTGGTAACCCCAATTCGTTGAAAACCTAAACACATATCCATGCCTTCAGGCGTAGGTTTGCGTTTAGGTTTTCAATCTATTAACCCCTTACTACTCCCTTCTACCCTGATAGATAAAACATCTTTTCGTTGTATTTTATTGAAAAAGGGCTTATTTTCTGTAATTTAGAGTTTTCTGCTAATTACAATATTTTGATATACTGAGTCATTAAAACAAAAAATGGTTTTTTTTTGGTTAATAAATTGCATTTAATTTTTTTGCATCATTTCTATTTGTTGGTCTTTCTGTTTCATTTTTGGTTCACCATGTACAACCATGTAATTAAATTTTTGTTTCATGCAACTTTCAAGTAGAAGTTAGTCCTTTGCGCCTCTCTGGGGCCATTTTATTAGTTCTATTTTTCCAAGAAATTTCACGTTTTTCGAAAATTTCCTAAAATTCCTGGTAAACAGTCATTTTATTCCTGATTTGTTTCAAATCCTGTTAAAAAAAACTAATATGAATTTACTATGATTTATTTTCGAAAAGCTAAATGTGCACTCAGGCGATTAGGACGTTTTTTATCAGAAAGAAAGCATATTTTTACAATCTAAAAAATAATCTAGAACCTTGATTTGTTAATGTAAAAATGTTTCACAACATTTGAATTTGTCAAATCATACTTATTTGGCTTTTTAGCTGCCTTGATCATGAAGGAGGGGCACAATTTGCTATGGGGCAGGGGGGACTGCCCCCTCCAGACCCAAGCTTGACTCCCTCTTGGACCTCAGTTTGTCCCCCCCCCCCAGCTGTAACTTAGTTTCTGCAAAATATCTTGTCAAAACTAAAATAAGCCTGCATAATTCAAGGATCCAGATAAACAGGTCAGTTTTTTTTTTAGTAGCCTATATATTTGTCTGATTTTGGCTTTTTGAATGACGATTTTTTCCAAGTCTTGATTGGAAAATTTTCCGTTTACCATTAAAATTTTGAGATAAACTTTGATATTGTGGGAAATGTTTTATACAGTTTATAAAAAATAAAAAAACAACGTGATAAGTTAATTGAATGTTATTTGAGTATCGCTACCAAAATTAAATTTGTGACAAACTTTCCTACTTGTATTCTTATACTGTCTTTGACAATCCTTGTTTCATCACTCGATCTTTTGGTTAAGATAAAGGGTAGTATCTGTTATTGTCAGCTTAATATCTGATACGGTCCTTACACAGGGTTGCAACCGTCCGGGATTAATTCCGGGGTTTGTTTTTGCAGTCCGGGATTTTTTTGTGTCCGGGATATTTTGTAGAAAAACCGTTTTTTTTGCTAAAACCAGGATTTTGGATTAAACAGAGATTTTCAACGATTTTGGCTGATAGTGTACTATTTTTTTTCTGTACGATATCACGAATATTCTCTGTTTTTGTTTGTTCCCTCTGGATTTCCGCTAGTACACTGAGGCAACGAATTTTTCGTTAGGGATTTAACATTTGAAAATTCGACTCCATTGTAACGACGGGCGGCAAATTCAAAACAAAAACAGCGAGGATTTTCTTTTTTTGTCATTGTAGTTCATTTTGCCCCGTGTAATGCCTCGGGCAAAGTTGATCTCAGAAAAGGTAATTAAAAAGCGTACGGCATTATACTTATTCTGTTCAAAATGATACTTATTGCAAAAGGATGCTTTTGTAAGACGAATGATAGTTCCGCTGTCCGCTTCTTGATTTGCGAGACTTTTGCTAAACAGAAAAGCAGGTATGGTAAAAGGGAAAGGGACGCGTGAAGACGTGACAAAAGGCAACCTTTACCGCTTGCCAAGCCATATTGAATATTAACGCGTCCAAACTATCCATTTTCTGGAAAAATAGGACGGAAATCTTGGAATGTAGACAGGTCTCCCATCTCATTTTTACATTTTCTGGGCAGGAAGAATCATAGGGTCAGAAAATGGTAAAAATGGGACGGAAGTAGTAGTGTGGACAGATTTTCTGGAAAAAATACTGGAAGAAGGAGACGAAAAGACACGATATCTGATAAAAAATAATAGATGTATAAGACTATCTTGAATAGAAACAAGGTAAATTGTCGAGCTTTGCCTTTAAATTTGTGTTCTATAGGTTTTACCTCAAGAAAACGGATTTAATGGGGATGGTACCAATAGATTTGTACAGATATCTTCTGGAAAAACCACCAAGTTTTTGAAAAAAACACCTAGTCTGAACGACAATTCCTTTTTCCAGATTTCCGTCCTATTTTCCAGAAATTAAAAAGTCTGGACGCGCTGTATAGCTGCGAAGCGTGACGTCAATTCCTGAGCGGGAAATTCAAATAACGATGAAACGTGGATACATCGACATGTTTTTTCGGAACTTTGGTGACTTGCTTTGGCCTAAAATATTTGTCGTAGATCCTACTAATCAACCAGAACGTTTTCACAGAAATAATACTTGGAATATTGACAATCAGTTGTTAGTTACAACTAGAAACCACGTTTCACCGTACTTTGAATTACGCGTTTTGATTTTTACATCATCACTGTGCAGCCCTATGTTGTATAGTGTAAAAACCGTGTTCCGGGATTTTTTGGGATTTTTTTAGATGCAAAATCGGGATTTTATTTTTAAGCTGGTGGCAACCCTGGTCCCTACATGGGGCCTAGAGTGTTAAACTGATTTTTGGAAACCGGAGAGATGTCGGGGCTTGCTCCACTCCCTTCACGCGTTGGCCCGGTATTGCAGTACCTCTGGGATCGGCGCAACCCTCTCGACGGGAAATCAAAGTCCATGAACCCCAATCACTGAAATATAATGCGTTCTGCGTTCTTGGTTCTGTAGTGAGTTGTTAGTAGTAGTAGTAATGACTAAAGCCCCCTTTGGTTGTTAGCGAGAAGAACGGCCACTGGGTTCGCAGAAATAAAAGTTTTGAGTTTTCAGTCATATTGATAAAAGAGTGACTCTTTTTCTTTTCTTTTCTCAAAAAGGTAAACTTGCATTCAAAGAATTAAAATGTTTGCATATGAAAATGAAATAGGGCATTGCTATTTTCAAAAATAATTTAGAGACTTGATTCATTGATGTGAAAAAGTTTTGTAAACCTACATCTGGCTAATAAATTGTAGCTTCTGAGTGACTTTCAAAGCAACGGGATTTATGTCGAAAGATATTAGTAAAATGTTTTGATATTATCAAAATAGAGTAACCTAACTTAAAAGCTGCCTTGATCATGATGGAGGCGCACCGAGGATGAGAAAACTTTAGAGTAAATAGTGAGGTATTGACTAGGGGGCGAGCCCCCTCATATACTTAATAATTTCTGTTCGTTTTAATGTTGCTCCTTACTTTCAGTTGAAAAAACTTTTTTTTTTCATTTAATTTCTGATCATTTTTTCAATAATGCTGGGAAATCCGATGCCCCCTTCATAGGAATGTCCCTTCCCCCAAGGAAAAATGCTCCATGAAAAGAGTCTCCCCCGTAACCCCTACTCCGACCTCCTCCCCCACCACCAGAAAAAATTCCTCCTCAAAAAGCCTGTATACTTCCCAATAAACAAAACTATGTGTAAACAATGGGCAAAGTTTATAAATTGCAGCCCTTCCCCCATGAACTTTGGGGGATTAAGTCATCCTCAAAGACATATTAATTAGATTTCTGACTATGCTGAACAAAATGGCTATCTCAAAATTTTGATTGGGTCACTTTGGGGAAAAAATGAGCGTGGGAGGGGGCCAAGTTGCTCTCCAATTTTTTTGGTCACTTAAAAAGGTTATTAGAACTTTCAATTACCGTTCGAGTGAGCCCTCTCACGATATTCTAGGACTACTGGATCAATATGATCACACCTAGGAAAAAAAAAACAACAAATAAACCTGCATCCGTGATCGTTCTTCTGGCAAAAAAATACAAAATTCCACATATTTGCAGATAGGAGCTTGATACTTTTATAGTAGGGTTCTTGGATACACTGAATCTGGTAGTGTGATTTTCATTAAAGTTCTATGACTTTTAGGGGTTATTCCCCCCCCCCTTTTTTCGAAAATATGGCAAATTTAATCAGGCACGTAAGTTTGGATGGGTAAGACTAAACTTCATGAAACTTATATATTTGAAATTAGCATAAAAATTTTATTCTTTTGATGTATCTATTGGTATCAATATTCCGTTTTTTAGAGTTTCGGTTACTACCTTGAGTCGTGTCACTCCTTACTTATAGTTCGTTGCCACGAACTGTTTGATTCCATCTTGTTATTAACAATGTAGCCGGACCACTGTATTGAAGAATAGAGATTATTCAAGCATAATTTAGGTTTCATAGTAGAATTTGAGCATTAACTAATTAAAGAACTCTATGCTTTGAATCATAGAAACGTGCAAAGAAAAGAAACATACGTCCTATTAGGTAGACCTAAACTTGAAAGACAGTAGAAGCAAATTAGTGCGAGAGAAGTTGCATTCAAAGATGGTAGTATGTTTTGATTTTTCAAGTGTAGAAAAACAATTTCTTATGGAGTAATATTGTGTATGGACTTGTGCTAGTTTTGTTCAGATTTCTTGAGCCATGCTTTGCCCTTTACTTTTTAGCCTAAATGAATTACGGGGTACTGGTGCGTTATACAGGCATCGCTATACACTATATCAAAGAAACCAGTCACGAAACCCGTCAAACTACTATTTCATTAGCAGACAACGGGTGATTTGCTAAATAAATTGATGGCAAAGCGTGGTTTCTCAATATTTAAACGATTTTTTGGGGGGTTTAGGAGGAAAAAAGGTACCTAGGTTAGGTCACGTATTTAATATATGCTATGCTTTACCCCCAACCCTTCCTAATGTGCAAATATGTAGCCCAAATTTGTTTCTTAACTATTATATATTCGTCCTATTTTATTTCATTTCATTTATTCTATTTGATTTTATAGGAACCTCCTAAACTGGAATGGAAGTACTGTTACTAGACAAAGGAGGAATGAGGCTCCTAAGAGAATGGGGACTCAAGAGCACCTAGGACTTGGCTCGTTATTGCGCAAAGCAAAGAGTGCCTTCGAGCATTCTTTACCCGCTTAAAATTAGCTTCCCCAGATGTAATCTGCAAAAGATCAAACAGTTCGTGGTAACGAACTGTAAGTAAGGAGCGACCCGGCTCAATGGTAACCGAAACTCTAGAAAACGGCATTTTGATACAAATAGATACATCAAAAGAATCACAT
This sequence comes from Artemia sp. Qi Xiang Cuo, assembly GCF_049724085.1. NCBI lineage: Eukaryota > Metazoa > Arthropoda > Branchiopoda > Anostraca > Artemiidae > Artemia > Artemia sp. Qi Xiang Cuo. The sequence goes on from NC_142812.1 coordinate 52,306,308, forward strand.
TTTAATGCTGATTTCAAATATATAAGTTTCATTAAGTTTAATCCTACCCATCAAAAGTTAGGCGCCTGAGAAAATTTGGCTTATTTTCGAAAAAAGGGGGAAAGACCCCCTAAAAATTATAGAACCTTAATGAAAACCACACCATCATATTCCGGGTATTAGAGAACCCTACTGTAGAGGTTTCAAGCTCCCATCTACAAAAATGTGGAATTTTGCATTTTTTGCCAGAAGAAAGATCACGGGTGCGTGTTTATTTGTTTGTTTGTTTGTTTTTTTCCCCAGGGGTGATCGTATCGAACCAGTTGTCCTAGTATATCGTGGGAGGGCTCATTGAAATGGGAATTGAAAGTTCTTGTGCCATTTTTAAGTTACCAAACAAAAATGGAGGGCAACTCGACCCCCTCCCACGCTCATTGATTCCCCAAAGTCACTCGATCAAAATTATTAGATGGCCATTTTGTTCAGCAGGTACAAAAATATTATAAGTATGTCTTTTAGGATAACTTAATCCCCCAAAGTTCCCGAGAGGAGGGCTGAAAGTTATGAACTTTACCCAATGTTAACATATAGTAAGTAGAGAGGGGGGTGCTACTCGTGACATGACCACGCGGTCATGTCAGCATTTTTAATACTATCGGTACACCATATATGGGTAGAGCCTCCCTAGGGAGACAGATTGCGTACTGGGGTCAATGACCTCTTTGTCCACGGTTGAGTTATTTGATGTTTCTATGTGTAATAACACCGTGACGAAGGTTGCACATGTGCATTGAATTCTAACGGGAACAATATTATTGATCTAGGAATCGAAGGGGAAGTGAAGGTCCAAGAAATTGATTGCATAATCGATCGTGAATGTCATGGTGTCCATAAATAGTATTTGTTGTTGTTTTGATCATGTACATGCTCGAGGTGAATTTTTTGGTGTCCAGACATAATGTTTGTTGTTGTTGCTCTCGAGCCAAATGTTATGACTTTCCCGGAAACAGTTAGATCACGTGTTTCCTTCTCAGCCAATCAGAGGCCTTTGTTTACATAACAATTCGCCCTTGAGATTTCGTATATAACGGACATGCAATGTGATTCAAATATCAGAAAGTATTTTGACACAGTGCAAACAACCTGACAATGGATAAAACAATTAACATAATTGATGAGCTTGAGGCCTTGGCAGCCGCAATTAGCAATGTAAGTGCATTTTTATTTTCAAACAAATTTTCCTTGGATATCCTCCAGTATATTCAGCTAAAACGTAAATATATACCTTTACCCCAAACCGCTCCCCCCCCCCAAACCATTGTTTTACAATCAAATTCTCGCAAAAATAAATCCCATTTCGATAAATTCCTTCCCTCTATATTTCCAGCTAAATCACCCCCCCCCCCCACCATTGTTTTACAATCAAATTCTCGCAAAAAGAAATACCATTATCCTTTCGTTAAATTTCTTCCTTCTATATTTCCAGCTAAAAGCAACCATTGACTTCCGTCAATTTTTAATGAAAATACCGCTCTGGTTTTGACAATACATTTCTGCACAAGCATATAATTAGCATGTCATCCCCTCTTTCCGGTGTGTTTACGAACGCGGCAGCCAAAGTCAAAAGGAACTGTTTCTCCGTCAAAATTAAAACACTTTGAGGCAAAAAGAGATTGTTGTATATTAAGCTTGTAGTTTCGTAACCATGTATTTGTCAGAGAGCCGGTTAAAGAGATTATTTTCAAATTAAGTTTAACAATATATTTAGGACATTATGTGAAAGGGGGAGGGGGCAATACATTGCTTCTAACAGCTTCGTTGTAAGTAAATTATGTGAAGGGGGAGGGCAATACCTTCAATTCTACCGCCATCAATGTAAAATGAAAACAAACAGTGGAGGGCTAGAAAAGTCTTTGGGAGTTGCATGAAGCTAATATTATGTATAAATTGAATAGCATTTTACCCTATGTTTGCAAAATATAGGCCTACAGGTCGATGGGTTAGCGATCTAATTTAAAACCTATAGACTGGAATATTTAAATGGTAAAAATATAAACAATGATTCCTATCCTATGGCTATAGACTACTGATTGTCTAATAAAACGTTTGATTTCTAAGCCTAATATATTTCTCGCGAAATTTTTACTTTTATGCTTTCTTAGTGATAAACTAAACAAAATAATGTGGATGAGGGTAATAACTTTCTTTCTGTAAAAAAGGGGCATATTATTTTGAAACTAATTTTTTCTCTTCTTTTTAAGGCCAACTACGAAGAATGCCACCCACCATGCAAGAGGGCTAGGCTAAATGAAGTGACTCCTGTAGGAGTATCACGGCCTTCCGTCATAAGGTATGCTGGGTTAACCAGGGGCGCACTACATCAAGCCCCCACGTCATCTATACAATCCGTAAGAGCTGAACCATCCAGAGCCATGCTTTACCAGCCCCCTGTGTCCTCCATGCAGACAGCAATACAGTCTGTTCAAAAACCAAAAATAGAATGGGCGACTGCTCACAGGATGGTGAACCCCGCTGGGTCATCTGTACAAGCCAGTGACATCGCCGCCACCACCACATCTATGCAAGCCACTGATAGTGTTGCCATAATTACACAAGAGTGTGAGGTTGCCCTCCAACTTGCACTACCCGGGGCATCTGGCGCCCAAGTGCAGCCGGGATATGCAAATGTGAGTATTTTTTTCCTACATTTCTATTTCTTCCAATGTTTTTTCTTTTTCAATCCCAATATAAACTTATCTCTGTGAGATATTAACCCCACTATTACATATCTAAATGTAATTTTTTGCAAAGAAACCGCTCTTTTTTCTAATCTTTGCTATCTCTTCACCGCTATCTCATAATAATATTTTTAGCTAATTTTCTAGTTTACTGTTTGAGAACCTTTTTATCACAAAATGCTATTTTTGCTAGAATATTATAGTTTTAAGTGGCCTAGAAGTAAACCTTTTATTTCATCACATTAAAATTATTTCAGATATATTAAAGGACATTGCCCCCCCCCCCCCTTTTAAATCAGGTCACTGTTATCGCATAAATTCAGCAGTCTGCTGAATCGGATCGTAGTGAAGCCGAAAAGGGATACTATATCCCGGACATAATTTCCTCATAGAAAACTGCCTTTGCGTTATAAACTGCCGTTTTATTTAAAAATAATTTTCTATGAGGAGGCTATCAAGTAAAGACCACGGTTTTTCAAAAGCTGATTAGTTTCTACCCATTTCCTCCATCTTTTCGCTTTTCGATTTTTTTCAACACTGTAAAATTAAAATTTCATAGATTTTAAAAGATATTTTTACCCCACTCAATTTTTGTTGGACAGAGATTATAGCATTGCAATCTCTTACACATAGGCCTAATTCTAATTTGCGTAACGATTGTCTAGATCAACTTGGCATGATTTTGCATGGAGAGACATTCCTGAATAAGAATTAACGGTTCTCGAATTTAATTGTACTGTTTCCCAGAGAATACGCGTGGAAACAGAACAGACATGAGATTAAAAATAATCTAGGCTCATTTGGGGTCATAGACAACCTGTACGGGGAGTAGGCGAAACGACTTATGCCGCCTAACAATACGGTTTTTTGTGACATTATGTAAATAACCGGAGCCCGGAATGCGCCGATGGGTCCGGGGAGTGCTGTAGGGACAAAGGTTAGGGACGTGCCGGGGGATGGGCCACGGGTCATGAAAGCGCCGCAGGGGTGCGCCACGAGTCAGGGAGGCGTGGGGGGAAGTGTCAAGGGTCAGGGAAGTGCAATGGGCCTGAGACGAATCGCGGGAAGCGACGCGGAGCCCGAGAAGCTCCACAGGCGTGCACTGTGGCTCCGAAAAGAGCCACGTGTCTGGGCCGCGCCACTGGGGTGCGCCATGAGTCAAGGACGCGTTGGGGGACGTGCCACGGGTCAGGGAAGCGCCACGGGCTCGAGAAGCATCGCGGGAAGCGATGCGGGCTCCGAAAAGCGCCACAGGTGGTCCGGGAAGCGCTGTGGGGCAAGGTTAGGGGGGTGGGGGCGCTGGGGGGGGGAGCGCCAAAAAAAAAAATTATATTAACAAATTTTCAATAAACGATCGCCGGGCCAAAGGATAAGTAATATATTTTATTGTCATATTTTTTGTAAGAAAAATTTTACTGATCAATATTAATCAAAATTAAATAAAATTTCTTTGATGAGGTGAAAACATTGAACTTAAGCTATTTTTTCAGCTGCATGTTGGCATGGTTCCATACTTCCCATCTCCCCCCTGCTCGTCAGTTGGAGAAGGAGAGGAAGATGCACATGTGGAGCTCCCCAACAATTCACTATGGGATGATTTACATCAAATTCCAGATAATATTGACGACTTTTTAGGTGATTTTTTAAATGTTGATTATAGTACTATTGTGCTGGTTGAATTTAGTCAAAATAATTTTAAATTTTTCTATTATTTTCCCGAGTATTTACGAGGGAACCCTCAACCCTCCTATCCCAAAACGACTCCACTTCGAACAACTGAAGTGGAGCATTCGCCAGATATTTTTGAACAGCTTGGGGGAGGGGGTAATATACAAGAGGGGGAGGGGGTACAACTCTCCCGGACTTTCAGCTGTCCAACAGAATTTTAAATAATATAGTTGTTTTCACTGCGATTTTTGGTGACCCTTTTAATTCGCTTATGGCGGGAAAATTTGTTTTTGACCCTGTAGAAATTGTGCATGCCTATGTAGACAAAATTCGTGAACTTCTGGAGAATCAAATTTAGGTAGGGGGGAGGGATTCAATTAAGGTTTCCGTTGTTTTAAAGGTTTTTTATTTGAATGAGGGAAAAAGTAAAGTTTACTATCATTTTATAAATTAAGAGAAGCGTTTGGTTTATTCAAATTTAGAAAATTTTGAGGGTGCTTTCATAGATTGGGTCGATCAAATTATAACGTATCTTGAGAACTATAACGAAATTGGGAGTGGCTCAGTAGTTCTTATTGTTGAAAATTTAAGTTTTAACATTTGTAAAATAAACAAATATTTTAGTGTAAGCGGGGGGGCAGGTGGGGACAGGGCCGTAGTCACAAATTATAATCCAGATCTAGTGGGTTGTCAAGGTGTCCAGCAGATTTGTTTTGAAACAGGTCGAATTTGTTTCAAATATATTTTCCTGATCTCAGCCTTCAAACCTCGTGCTCGGGACGCTACTAAGAAGAATTTAGATGTCTGGGCTGTACACGGGAAGGAAGGCTCCGATGTTCCAGTTGTAGATTTTTCTTGCTTAGAAGGAAAATACCCAGGGACGCTTCGAGCCCTTGACATTTTTGAAAGGACTAATGCTCGTTTGAATATTGGCGTTACTGTGGTATAAAATGAAACTGACTTCTAAGATGGGACTTCATCTAAACAGAAGGGGGTGGTTTTCCCAATACGGTTCCCGGACGGTGATGTTGTGACCAACGGGGGGGTGCTTCTCTGCACACCACCTAGACCCCTGACTACCCTCGCGCATTTTCATCCTATCACTGACCGCCGGCGCCTTCTGGGGGGGTGGTCAGACTCGGGGGCCCTGTTTTGAAGCTCCAAAATGTCTCTCGAGAGTCCTTAGTGATATGAACCTACTGGGTCATCTGAGGAATTGTAGCCGCCACGGCTTTCAGACAGTGGAGATGGTTTCTGGGGATAGGGCAATTTTACGATTTAAAAATTTTCAGAACACCCTTCTCCAATGCAACAAAATATCTATAAACTGTGAAGCTAAGCTGGTGGAGATGAATGACCCCCAATTTCCAAACCGAGTCAAAGAACACTAGGCTATTGCGGTCTCCTACGCCCACGCACAAAGAGACAGTTCTAACACCATGCGGTTGTTAGAAATAGTTGAAACATTGGATGAGGGACCTGAGTGCTTGGACAAGGCATTGACTAAACTGATTGTCACGGCTAACGGTGCTATTACACGTTTGAGAAATACCCGTTATCCCAGGGGGTTGTCAGCAGAGACTCGTCTCGCGATTAAAAATAAAAAAATCTGGTGGGGTTGCAAGGGAGAGTGTGTAGCGGAGGAGGCTCACGGGCCAATTCGTGGGCGGGGGCCCGTTCGCCCTCCGGAACCTGGGGGGCCATACCGCTCCGCGGGGGCGCGTACGGTGCGGGGGGGGGAGTAGCACTCGTGTAATTTAAATGTTAGCCAGCAGTTTTTTATCCCTGTTTTTATTCATAATTCCAATTATGATTTGAAATTTATATTACCGGCACTGGCATGCAAGCAGAGAGAGGGTGGGAGAGTAGATTGTCCATAGTTAAATAGTTCAATTATCTACAACATTATTACCAAATCAACTGAGAAGTTAGTGCTTCTCGAGCTGAAATGGCAGGTAGGGGATAATGGGCATACGTTTAGGAATAAAATCTGGTTTTTAGATTCCTTTTGTTTTTTCTCCAATGCATAGAGTCAACTGATTCAAGTGCAAAAAAGTGACAATTTTGATAGCTTTCCCTTGCTTAAACAGCACTTTCCAGACAGTGAAGTGTATGACCTGTTGACCTGCAAAGGTATATACGCATACGATTATTACTTTTCTGGCGCTCGCTGAAGTGAGGTGAAACTACCTCCAATTGAAGCTTTTCACAATTCACTGTCCAACAGTGAATGCACAGTCGAGGAGTACGAGTTTGCCAAGAAGGTGTGGGCTAAGGGGGATTGTAAAAATGGGTGGGAGTATTGTAGACTGTACTTGGACTGTGACGTTTTAACTTTGTTGTATATAGTCTTTAAGAACACAGACCAGATCTATTCAGAGTTCGGGTTAGATATAGGTTATTATTTTTCAACACCCCATTTAGTGAGGGATTGAATTTTAAAAATTAGCAGGGAGGACAGAGGTATAATCATCGACGTAGATGAGCACCCTTTTTGTAGAGTGTTCCATGAGGGGAGTGTACATTTTTCATGGGGACCGCGTCTTATCAACCGACCCGAGCGAACAATGCACCGGTGCAAAGTCAAATGCAGTTCTCTTGGACATGAACTCGTTGTACCCGTCGGAAATTTCGAACTGCTCTTTGCCGTGTGGGGACTATCGATGGCTTGAGAATTTTTGTGAGTTCCCCGACATTACCACCGTCGAGGACAATGGGCCACAAGGATGGTTCTTTGAAGTTGATGGTCACAGTCCGCTGGCGCTTCACGACTCAGTCAAAGATTTTGTTTGGCCCTGTATCACTCGGTCGGGGAGCAGGGGCTCGCTTAGCCCCTACACTCTTTCATTGGTTGTGTATATGGGGATGCACTGGACTCCCTCTACAGAAAAGCTGATCTCTGATTTGGAAGCTACGTATAATATCTTTGTTCACAATGTGATTTTTCACTGTTTGTTTAGAATTAATTTAATGATCACAAAAATACACAGGTTCCTACTGTTCAATCAGTGACCCTACTTGAAAACAATTATCAACACTTTTATCAATAAACGCTCTCTGGTACATTAAAAGGTGGAGACGGAAATGTATAAGCTCATCCTAAATTCAGCGTTTGGCAAAATGTGTGAAAGCGTTCGTAATAGATCTCTCTGCGACGTCGTGACTGACCCTCTAGAGTGTGCAAGAATTATTGCCGATCTCAATTTTACCTCGTTCACAAGCATAGGGACTGTCATGGTTCTTCTATACAGGCGAAAGCAAAATGTAGTACTGAACAAGAATATTGCAGGCGGCAGTTCAGTACTAGAAATTTCAAAAAAGCTCATGTTGTCGTTCTTTTACAATGTGTGCAAGGTGCAATGGCCACGGGAGGGGGAGGTTCAAGTTTACTATGGTGATACAGATTCTCTGCTGTTAAAGGTAAATGGGGCTGAATTGGATTTATTGGGTGATTTAGAAAAGGGGGTGCATATCAGCTCGCGGATGGATTTCACCAACTGGAATCCATCTCTCTACCCCGAGCTGGTGAAACGTCAAGCCCCTAACCAACTATTAAAATTAAAATCAGAGACGGGGAGTGATTTGATATCCGGGGGGTGTTCCCGGGTCCCAAAGTTTATTGCGTGGAAACACATAGTGGGGAAGAAAAGAAGGCGTGTAAAGCGGTGCCTATATATTTTTTAAAGAATAATTTTAACATGAGCGTGTACAGAGACTGTGTAGAAAGTAGCCTAGTGCTGAGAGCACAAGTGCTTGCAATTCACTCTCTACAGTATAGAAATTATACTGTGAGAGTGGAGAAAAATGCAATGTCATTTATATCAGACAAGGTCTATGTGGTCGAGAATGGTGTGAGTGTTCTACCCCACGGTCAATATCTTATTTCAGATCGAGTTGAATGCATTGACTATTGCAATCTACTTTGTCTTGATAACTTAGCCTAACCTGACTAACCTCCCCTCAACCTGTTCATAAATTAACTAACCTGACCCAATCTAACCACCTTAACTCAACCCCATCTAGCCCAAGCACTAACCCATCCACTAACCTGCAGTGACGACAACTATTGTTTTTCCATGGTGACTCCCGGGGGGGGGGGGGGTCCCTTCCAGCGGCCATCCAGGGGGGTGGGTCCCGCCCGTGGCTGACCGGCCTTCGGCCCCGCGGTCCCCGGGGGGAGGGGGGATCCCACACCTTTAAATTCATAAAGTTCAACTGTGCTATTGTTCCAAGTGTGTGTGTATTTTCTGTTGTACAAAAAGTGTTATTGTATAGAAAAGTGTTTGTTGTTTTTTATTGTATAGAAAAGTGTTTAAAGACAAAAAGTGTTATCATTGTTCATGTTGAACAAATAGAGTTTTCATGTTGACCAATGAAATTTTGTCATGTTGAACAAGTGTTCATGTTGTTGTATAAAAAAGTGTTCTACAGAAAAGTGTTGATGTACAAAAAGTTCTGTAGATGGACAAAAGTGTTTAAAGACAAAAAAAGTGTTATCATTGTTCATGTTGAACAAATAGAGTTTTCATGTTGACCATGAAATTTTGTCACGTTGAATAAGTGTTCATATTGCTGTAATAAATGTTGCCATGAAATATTGTTTTTGTTGTTCTTGAATAGATAGATCTATGGGAAAATTACTACCTACTCATGGGACACATATGGTTTACAGTTAGTCATAGTCCGACTGTTGTCAGCAGCATGTATCAATTTAAAACACTCTTCAGATCGTTTCGGTGTGGTCCCTCAATGTCGGAGAAAACAAGACTTTTATCTAGAATAATTCAAAATTGTGATAAAATGTTTTTTGGAAAAGCCGAAAAAAATCTGCTATTGCTATAGTATTTGGCAGGAGTCCTATGATAAAATAAAAGCTATTGCCACAGCATACCAATACAATTCATACGAGGACTTGATGTTTTCAATAGTATTTAATCGAACTCGTGGCTGATTATTGATGATTTAACTGAATCCATTGAACAGTTCTCACAGGAAATGTTGCAATTCTTCACTGTCCGATCTCATCATGAACATATTTCCATAGCCCTAGTTTTACCCAATCTGTTTCATCAGAGCAAATGTATGCGAACCCTTGCTTTGAATTGCACTATCTATATTATCTATCGAGTCGTTCGTGATTCCATCGCACTCATAAATCTCAATAAACAGATATAACCTGGTGCCCCAAAAATTATGTTGTCAGCGTAAAATCAGGCGACTAGCAAGCCCTACGGTTACATTTTGCTGGATCTTAATCAGAGCACGCTCAAGGATCTACGTGTAGTCACCGAGATTTTCGACAAACAAATTAGAGTATATCTTCTGGTGAACAGTAGAAAAGACTATTAGTTGACATTATGACATTGAAGAAACTACAAGAACAACAGCATTTATTTTCCATTTAGCCACTTGAAAACCATAACTAAAAATAAACTAAACTAAACAATACTAAAATCTAAACTAAAAATAAACACTAATCTAAAACTAAACTAAAACCAAACTAATCTACTAAATTAAAACTCTAACTAAAACTCTTTAGCAAACTGTAGCTAAACTAAAACTCTAATCTAAACTAAACTAAAAGTAAACTAAAACTAAAACTAAAAATCTAGACTAAAGTAAAACTAAACTAACTAAAACTAAACTAGAAATAAATTCAAATCTATAAACTACTAAACTATAACTCTAACTAAAACTAAACACTAATCTAAAACTAAACTAAACTAGAAATAAATTCTAATCTCTAAACTACTAAAGTATAACTCTAACTAAAACTAAACACTAATCTAAAACTAAACTAAAACCAAACTAAGCCACTAAATTAAAACTCTAACTAAAACTCTTTAGCAAACTGTAGCTAAACTAAAACTCTAATCTAAACTAAAATAAAATTAAACTAAAACTAAAACTAAAAATCTAGAATAAAATAAAACTAAACTAAATAAAACTAAAATATAAATAAATTCTAATCTCTAAAATACTAAACTATAACTATAAAAAAAACTAAACAATAATCTAAAACTTAACTAAAACTAAACAAAAACTCCAAACTAAAACTAAACAATAATCTATAACTAAAATTAAACCAAACTAAGCTACTAAATTAAAACTCTAACTAAAACTCATATGTAAAACGAAAAATCTTAGCTAAAAAAACTAAAAGTAAACTAAAACTCAAACTATAAATCTAGACTAAACTAAAACTAAACTAACTAGAACTAATCTAGAAATAAATTCTAATCTCTAAAATACTAAAGTATAACTCTAACTAAAACTAAACACTAATCTAAAACTAAACTAAACTAACTAAAACTTTAAACTAAAACTAAACACTAATATAAAAATAAACTAAACTATAATCTAACTAAAACTAAACACTAAACTAAAACTAAACTAAACTATAACTCTAAACTAAAACTAAACACTAATCTAAAACTAAACTAAAACAGAACTAAGCTACTAAATTAAAACTCTAACTAAAACTCTTTAGCAAACTGTATATAAAATAAAACTCTAATCTAAACTAAACTAAAAGTAAACTAAAAATAAAACTAAAAATCTAGACTAAACTAAAACTAAACTAACTAAAACTCTAAACTAAAACTAAACACTAATCTAAAACTAAACTAAACTATAACTATAACTAAAACTAAACACTAATCTAAAACTAAACTAAAACTCTAAACTAAAACTAAACACTAATCTAAAACTAAACTAAAACCGAACTAAGCTACTAAACTAAAACTCTAACTTAAACTCATATGTAAAACGAAAAATATTAAATAAAAAAAATAAAATTAAACTAACAATAAAACTAAAAATCTATACTAAACTAAAACTAAACTAAACTAACTAAAACTCTAAACTAAAACTAAACACTAATCTAAAACTAAACTAAAACCAAACTAAGCTACTAAATTAAAACTCTAACTAAAACTAAACACTAATCTAAAACTAAACTAAAACTAAAACTAAAAATATATACTAAACTAAAAATAAACTAAACTAACTAAAAATCTAAACTAAAACTAAACACTAATCTAAAACTAAACTAAAACCAAACTAAGCTACTAAATTAAAACTCTAACTAAAACTAAACACTAATATAAAACTAAAATAAAAATCTACACTAAACTAAAACTAAACTAACTAAAAATAAACTAAAACTAAACTAAAACTCAAAACTAAAACTAAACACTAATCTAAAACTAAAATTAAACCAAACTAAGCTACTAAATTAAAACTCTAACTAACACTAATATTTAAAAATAAAAATCTTAACTAAAAAAACTAAAAGTAAACTAAAACTCAAAATAAAAATCTAGACTAAACTAAAACTAAACTAACTAAAACTAAACTAAAAATAAATTCTAATCTCTAAACTACTAAAGTATAACTCTAACTAAAACTAAACAATAATCTAAAACTAAACTAAACTAACTAAAACTCTAAACTAAAACTAAAAAATAATCTAAAACTAAACTAAACTATAACTAAGTAAAACTAAACACTAATCTAAAACTAAACTAAACTAAATAAGACTCTAAACTAAAACTAAACACTAATCTAAAACTAAACTAGAACCGAACTAAGCTACTAAATTAAAACTCTAACTAAGCCTCTTTAGCAAACTGTAGATAAACTAAAACTCTAATATAAACTAAACTAAAATTAAAATAAAACTAAAACTAAAAATCTAAAATAAAAGTAAAATAAACTAAATAAAACTCTAAACTAAAAATAAAAACTAATATAAAAATAAACTAAACTAAATAAAACTCTAAACTAAAAATAAACAATAATCTAAAACTAAACTAAAACTCAAAACTAAAACTAAAACTAAACACTAAACTAAAACCAAACTAAGCTACTAAATTAAAACTCTAACTAAAACTCTTTAGCAAACTGTAGCTAAACTAAAACTCTAATCTAAACTAAACTAAAAGAAAAATAAAACTAAAACTAAAAATATATACTAAACTAAAACTAAAATAACTAAAACTAAACTATAAATAAATTCTAATCTAAAACTAAACTAAACTAACTAAAACTAAAAACTAAAACTAAACACTAATATAAAACTAAACTAAACTATAACTCTAACTAAAACTAAACACTAATCTAAAACTAAACTAAACTAACTAAAACTTTAAACTAAAACTAAACACTAATCTAAAACTAAACTAAAACCGAACTAAGCTACTAAATGAAAATTCTAACTAAAACTCTTTAGCAAACTGTAGCTAAACTAAAACTCTAATCTAAACTAAACTAAAAATAAACTAAAACTAAAACTAAAAATCTAAACTAAAAGTAAACTAAACAAACTAAAACTCTAAACTAAAACTAAACACTAATCTAAAACTAAACTAAACTATAACTCTAACTAAATGTCTAAGCTATGACTCTAAGGTAAAACATCAAACTCTAAACTAAAACTAAACACTAAACTAAAATTAAACTAAAACTGAACTAAGCTACTAAATTAAAACTCTAAATAAAAATAAACAATAATCTAAAACTTAACTAAACTAGAACTCTAACTAAAACTAAACACTAATCTAAAACTAAACTATAACTCTAAACTAAAACTAAACAATAATCTAAAACTAAACTAAAACCAAAATAAGCTACTAAATTAAAACTCTAACTAAAACTCTTTAGCAAACTGTAGCTAAACTAAAACTCTAATCTAAACTAAACTAAAAGTAAACTAAAACTAAAACTAAAAATCTAGACTAAACTAAAACTAAACTAACTAAAACTCTAAACTAAACTAAACACTAATATAAAACTAAACTTAAACCAAACTAAGCTACTAAATTAAAACTCTAACTAAAACTCATATGTAAAAAGAAAACTCTTAACTAAAAAAACTAAAAGTAAACTAAAACTAAAACTAAAAATCTAGACTAAACTAAACCTAAACTAAACTAACTAAAACTCTAAACTAAAACTAAAAACTAATATAAAACTAAAATAAAACCAAACTAATCTAATAAATTAAAAATCTAAATAAAACTAAACAATAATCTAAAACTAAACTAAAAATCTAGACTAAACTAAAACTAAACTAACTAAAACTAAACTAAAACTAAACTAAAACTCCAAAGTAAAACTAAACACTAATCTAAAACTAAAATTAAACCAAACTAAGCTACTAAATTAAAACTCTAACTAAAACTCATATGTAAAACGAAAACTCTTAACTAAAAAAACTAAAAGTAAACTAAAACTCAAACTAAAAATCTAGACTAAACTAAAACTAAACTAACTAAAACTAAACTAGAAATAAATTCTAATCTCTAAACTACTAAATTATAACTCTAAATAAAACTAAACACTAATCTAAAACTAAACTAAACTAAATAAAACTCTAAAATAAAACTAAACAATAATCTAAAACTAAACTAAACTATAACTAACTAAAACTAAACACTAATCTAAAACTAAACTAAACTAACTAAAACTCTAAACTAAAACTAAACACTAATCTAAAACTAAACTAAAACCGAACTAAGATACTAAATTAAAACTCTAACTAAACCTCTTTAGAAAACTGTAGCTAAACTAAAACTCTAATCAAAACTAAACTAAAAGTAAACTAAAACTAAAACTAAAAATCTAAACTAAAACTAAACTAAACTAACTAAAACTATAAAATAAAAATAAAAACTAATCTAAAAGTAAACTAAACTAACTAAAACTCTAAACTAAAACTAAACACTAATATAAAACTAAACTCAAACTCAAAAGTAAAACTAAAACTAAACACTAAACTAAAATCAAACTAAGCTACTAAATTAAAACTCTAACTAAAACTCTTTAGCAAACTGTAGCTAAACTAAAACTCTAATATAAACTAAACTAAAATTAAACTAAAACTAAAACTAAAATATAGAATAAACTAAAACTAAACTAAATAAATCTAAACTAGAAATAAATTCTAATCTAAAACTAAACTAAACTAACTAAAACTCTAAACTAAAACTAAACACTAATCTAAAACTAAACTAAACTATAACTCTAACTAAAACTAAATACTAATCTAAAACTAAACTAAACTAACTAAAACTCTAAACTAAAACTAAACACTAATCTAAACCTAAACTAAAACCGAACTAAGCTACTAAATTAAAACTCTAACTAAAGCTCTTTAGCAAACTGTAGATAAACTAAAACTCTAATATAAACTAAACTAAAAGTAAAATAAAACTAAAACTAAAAATCTAAACTAAAAGTAAACTAAACAAACTAAAACTCTAAACTAAAACTAAACACTAATCTAAAACTAAACTAAAATATAACTCTAACTAAATGTCTAACCTATGACTCTAAGTTAAAACATCAAACTCTAAACTAAAACTAAACACTAATCTAAAACTAAACTAAAACCGAACTAAGCTACTAAATTAAAACTCTAACTAAAACTCTTTAGCAAACTGTAGATAAACTAAAACTCTAATCTAAACTAAACTAAAACTAAACTAAAACTAAAACTAAAAATCTATACTAAACTAAAACTAAACTAATTAAAACTCTAAATAAAACTAAACACTAATCTAAAACTAAACTAAAAATCTAGACTAAACTAAAACTAAACTAACTAAAACTAAACTAGAAATAAATTCTAATCCCTAGACTACTAAACTAAAACTCTAAACTAAAACTAAACACAATCTAAAACTAAACTAAAACCAAACTAAGCTACTAAATTAAAACTCTAACTAAAACTCATATGTAAAACGAAAACTCTTAACTAAAAAAACTAAAAGTAAACTAAAAATCAAACTAAAAATCTAGACTAAACTAAAACTAAACTAACTAAAAGTAAACTAGAAATAAATTCTAATCTCTAAACTACTAAACTATAACTCTAACTAAAACTAAACACTAATCTAAAACTAAACTAAAACTAAACAAAATATAAATTATAACACTAAACTAAACATTAAACTAAAACTAAACTAAAATCTAAACTAAACCAAACTGAAACTAAATTAAATAAAGGTAATAAAAAAAAACTTAAAATAGACTAAAATCTAAACTAAATAGGTAATAAAATAATAAACTAAAAATCTAAACTAACCTAATCTGCAATCCTCTTTTTCTAATATTTCCGCCCCCCCCCCCCTGATTGAATTAGAAGGAGATGTAAGCAGGTCTCTGATTGGCTGAGAAGGAGGATGTAACCGACTCGCTGATTGGCTGAGAAGGAAACACGTGATCTAACTGTTTCCGGGAAAGTCATAACATTTGGCTCGAGAGCAACAACAACAAATACTATTTCTGGACACCATAACATTCGCCTCGAGCATATACATGACCAAAACAACAACAAATACTATTTTTGGACACCATGACATTCGCGATCGATTACACAATCAAGTTCTCGGAAATTCACTTCCCCCTCGAGTCCTAGATCAATAACATTGTTCCCGTTAGAATTCAATGCGCATGTGCAACCTTCGCCCCGGTGCTATTACACATAGAAACATCAAATAAATCGACCTTGGAAAAAGAGGTCATTGACCCCATTACGTAATCATTCTCCCTAGGGAGGCTATGCCCTTATTTGGTGTACTGACAGCATTAAAAATGCTGACATGACCACGTGGTCATGTCACGAGTAGCACCCCCATCTCTACTATAGTATTGGTTATTTGGAAGTATACAGACGTTTTCAGGGGAGATTTTTCCTGGTAGTGGGGGGGTGGGTCAGGGGTTATGTGGGAGGATCTTTCCATGAAGGAAGTTTTCATTGGGGAAGGCAAATTGCTATGAAGGGGACGCCGGACTTCCCAGCATTATTTAAAAAAAGATCATAAATTTAATATAAAAAAACAAGCATTTCAACTGCAACAGCAGCAACGTCGAAACTTTAAACGAACAGAAAATATTACATATATAATTGGGTTCACCCCGTAGTCAATGCCACGCTCTTTAAGCCAAAGATTTTTTAGTACTTTCATAAGAGCTATTTATTCTAATTAACGGCCTTTGTGATTAACCGGTCATATATAAAGAATTGGAACAAAATTTGCACTTTCACTTAAAGAGCAAGGTATTGACTAGGGGCGAACCCCTAATAAACGTATTAAAAATATATGAATATAGAAGTTCGTTACGTAAGTTAATTCGTAAGTTACGTATATTTATTACTAATAAAAACGTTCGTAAATAAAATTAAACAAGTTTCGAGAAAGCCATTTAACTAAATAAAAATAAATTAATATGAAAATTTTGTTTTAATTATTCATGTACGGTGAGCCATGATCAAAACCTGCATTTATTCAAAAACGTTCAAAAATTAAATAAAAAAAACAAGTTTTTTAAACTGAAAGTAAGGAGCGACATTAAAACTTAAAACGAACAGAAATTATTCTGTATATGAAAGAGACTGTCCCTCCTCAACGCCTCGCTCTTTACGCTAAAGTTTGACTCTGTCTCACAACTTTATTTTTTAAAATAATAAAAAACTTTAGCGTAAAGAGCGAGGCGTTGAGGAGGGGACAGTCTCTTTCATATACAGAATAATATCTGTTCGTTTTAACTTTTAATGTCGCTCCTTACTTTCAGTTTAAAAAACTTGTTTTTTTATTTAATAACAACAAATACCTAGCCGGTAACTTATCAACTGAAAAGCTATATGCAACTAGGTGAATAGCAACACTGATCATGTCTACCTTACTATAAACATAGCTTATTTAGAAACCCCTGGAAAGTGTGCCATATTACACAATTATTGTACCTTTTTGCCATCTGCTCATAATTTCACAATTTGTTTTTCATTTTTGAAAAGATTGAATTTTTGTTCATGTATGGCTTCAATTATCCTGCATTTTCCAGAGTTACTTGTCTGACCACTAATCTTGACCGTTTCCTCAAGTAGAAGTCCTACTGACCTCTCATGTCATTTACGTCTTGTCAAACGCTAAGGGTAAGTAGTCGGGCTTGTCTGATAAGTAATCTTGGAATATTAAAACATACTACAAGAGTATAGACTAGTCTGCATTTCGGCATTCAAAAATTTGTTAAGACTCAAATAGCGACAAAGACCACACTGCCTTTCCATCATAAACAAATAAGTAGAGCAACAGGGAAATTTTTATACAAGACAGTGGAACGCAACTTTAAATGAATATTTCGACCCTATATCCAAGGGCCGTCCTCAGCAAAACAGACGAAGAGAATAAAAACGCTATAAAAGAAACTTACATTAAAATTCAATCATTAAAAATGTTTAAGAAAATGTTTTAAAACGGCTCTAATATCATTACTTCAGGGAAGTTCAGTCAGAACTGGTACTCCAAACGAAATGGACAGAGAACAATTCATTCAGATGGAATTAAAATACTTACAGACAAGCTTTTAAAGCTAATCTCGCCTTCTTGGCAGCCAGCCTAGAAGGTCTATTCGTAATAGGTTGAGTGGAGTGATTTACAGGTTTTTAATATAATTAGTCAAATCATTTTTAATTAAATTTGTGTATCGGGTATTAAGCGAATAATCCCCCAAATCTCTATTTAAAGAAATATTACTATTTATTTTGGTTTTAATTTCAATTGCCTCTCGAACAACCTGTTTTATGCCTAAATCATTGCTAATAAGGCAAGTTTCTTCAAAAAGCTTTTTGAAACTAGGGTTATCATATATGTGACTGCTTAAAGCAAAATCAAAGGAAATATTTGTACTATTAGAATTTAAAGCTTTAGTTATGTCATCTTTGTGTTGTTGCAGGCGTTTTTCTAAATTTTGATGGGTTCTACCAACATAAAAATGACCACAGTCACATGGTATTTGATAAACCCCTCTCTGGCGAGTAACTGGGGTTATATCTTTATCAGAATTTAAGAAACTCATGATTTTTAAATTATTTGTAAATAGGACATAAAAATTATTTTGTGTGCAAACTTTTTTTAAACTTGTGTTGACTTTTGGAATATATGGAAGGTAAATTATATTTGAGGGCTTGACAGGAACTTCACATTGCAAAAGACCCTTAATTTTATGGGAGTGTCTTGCCAATCTTTGGCTAATTGTATTGTTAATAAAGACAATAGGATGACCATTTCCAAAAAGTATGTCTCTAATAAAACTCAATTCATCTGTGATGTAAGATTCAGAGCAAATGTTTAGGGCACGATCGACAAGAGAAGTAACAACACCTCTTTTAACTTGTGGGGGGTGATTGGATATAAAATGTAGATATCTGTTATTTTGTGTGGGTTTTCTGTAAATTGTAAAATCCAGTTTATCAATGTCAAGAATAATTAAAACATCTAGAAACGGTAATTTATTTGCATTTTCAATTTCTAAGGTAAATTGTAAATTTCGGTCATATGTATTAAGGTGATCTAGAAAGCCCCTAAGTTCATTTTCCCCATAATTCCAGAGCGATATTACATCATTCATATAACGCCTCCAATATACATGTTTTAAAAAATATGAATTTAAGGCCCAATTTTCAAGGTGTTCTACATAAATGTTCACTAATACCCCGGATAGTGGCGCGACCCATAGGGAAACCATTTTTTTCTCTTCGTCTGTTTTGCTGAGGACGGCCCTTGGATATAGGGTCGAAATATTCATTTTAAAGTTGCGTTCCACTGTCTTGTATAAAAATTTCCCTGTTGTTCTACTTATTTGTTTATGATGGAAAGGCAGTGTGGTCTTTGTCGCTATTTACGTCTAGCTTATGGGGAGCAGTTGACTTATGATATATTTTATTTTATTAGTTTAGGTAAAAAACATGCTAATATTAAAAATCAACAAAAATTCTTAGAATCCTGAAGAGATGAAAGTCTTATTCCTAAGTCCTTAAGATATAAATTTCATTTAAATACCCGGAAAGAAGCGCAATTTGCGCAGACATTAAATTTAAAAACTCTAGTCTACATTATTAAGGACAAAAAACAAAAACGACATATTATTTCCTAAGAAAGAAAATTTCTTGTGCGAAAATCTGTCCACGGTTGATTATTCTCAGGTGGTACGATTGGAAAAGAATTTCTTTAGTCACGATTTTCGTTTGTCTAGAGAACGTCTTTATAAGAAATTGGAATGTCTGAGGGATGAATCTTCGACGAATCATCGTGTTTATACCCCAAGGTTTACTCCAGGACCCACTATTGTTAATCTCTCCTCTAGAGCCCTTGAACCTAAGGAATTCTAAACTCTTGAAAAAGGTCCAAAATTTTCTTTTCCACCAAAACAAGTTCCTGTGGCAGATATTGTTTCCTCCTTAGAATCTTCTTTGCACAAACACTACACATCCATTTCTAACCCAGATGAGGTGAAGTCTTGTTTTATTAATACACTTTACGGCAGCCAAAAAAAGTTACATCTCATACTAATTTGACACCAGAAATTTAGCACGACATGAAAATTTTGTCTAATCTTCGCAAAGACCCTTCATTTATAATAACTAAAGCAGACAAGGGAAATTCACTTGCAGTCATGGATACCTTAGATTACGACAATAAAATTTATTCACACTTAAATGACACAAATACATATACTTCCATGACTCACGACCATACTGATAAGTTTGTGAATAAAATTATAACCGAATTAAAAAAATCTAAAACAAAATGGCAAAATCACCCTGAAACTGTATTATAATGGTCTTCCCCGAATGTAAAATAGTAAAAAGTATTATGGTTTTCTAGGACTAAATATAAAATGCAGTTCCTTAAGGTCAACTACTGCTTGCAGGAGAATTCCTGCCCCACACCTTTGGCGGTTACTCTACATTTCAATTAAGCTTCTATTTACCTCCCGAAAATTGTACATTCGTAAGTCGGTAGATTTAGTAGAAAAAGTTAAAAATGCAGGCATTTCAAAACATACAATAGTAAGTAGTTTCGACATAGTTTCTATGTACACAAATATTGATGTAGCAATATCTGAGCAGTTATTAAAACATAAAATAGAAGAAAACTATCATTTAATTGAAGATTCAACAACAGGAATAGATTGTGAGGTTTTAATGTTCCTAGTCAAAATTTGTAATAAGTACTCAATTTATTTTCAGTTCCGTAATTCTTTTTATCAAAAAAAAATGGTCTCCCTATGGGTGCGCCGCTATCCGGGTTATTAACCAACATTTATCTAGAATACCTTGAAAATTGGGCCTCAATTCTATACTTTTTAAAACATGTCTATTTGGGGCGTTACATGGATGATGTCATATCACCCTGGAATTATGGTGAAAATGAACTTAGGGGCTTTCTAGATCACCTTAATACATATGACCGAAATTTACAATTTACCTTAGAAATTTAAAATGGAAATAAATTACCGTTTCTGGATGTTTTAATTATTCGTGACATTGATAAACTGGATTTTACAATTTACAGAAAACCCACACAAAATAACAGATATCTACATTTTAAATCCAATCACCCCCCACAAGTTAAAAGAGGTGTTGTTACATCCCTTGTTGACCGTGCCCTAAACATTTGCTCTGAATCTTACATCACAGATGAACTAAATTTTATTAGAGACATACTTTTTGGAAAAGGTTATCCTATTGTCTTTATTAACAATGCAATTAGCCGAAGATTGGCAAGACACTCCCGTAAAATCAAGAGTCTTTTACAATGTGAAGTTCCCGTCAAGCCCTCAAATATAATTTACCTTCCATATATTCCAAAAGTCACTACACGTTTAAAAAAAGTTTGCAAACAAAATAATTTTTATGTCGTATTTACAAATAATTTTAAAATCATGAATTTCTTAAATTCTGGTAAAGATATAACCCCAGTTACTCGCCAGAGAGGGGTTTATCAAATACCATGTGACTGTGGCAATTTTTATGTTGGTAGAACCCATAAAAATTTAGAAAAACGCCTGCAACAACACAAAGATGACATAACTAAAGCTTTAAATTCTAATAGTACAAATATTTCCTTTGATTCTGCTTTGAGCAGTCACATATTTGATAACCCTAGTCATAAAATGCTTTTTGAAGAAACTTGCCTTATTAGCAATGATTTAGGCATAAAACAGGTTGTTCGAGAGGCAATTGAAATTAAAATCAAAATAAATAGTAATATTTCTTTGAATAGAGATTTTGGAGAACATTCGCTTAATGCCCTATACACAAATTTAATTAAAAATGATTTGACTAATTATATTAAAAAACCTGTAAATAACTCCACTCAACCTATTACGAATAGACCTTCTAGGCTGGCTGCCAAGAAGGCGAGATTAGCTTTAAAAGCTTGTCTGTAAGTATTTTAATTCCATCTGAATGAATTGTTTCTCTGTCCATTTCGTTTGGAGTACCAGTCCTGGTTGAACTTCCGTGGAGTAATGATATTAGGGCTGTTTTAAAACATTTTTTAAAACAATTTTAATTATTGAATTTTAATGTAAGTTTCTTTTATAGTGTTTTTATTCTCGTCGTCTGTTTTGCTGAGGACGGCCCTTGGATATAGGGTCGAAATATTCATTTAAAGTTGCGTTCCACTGTCTTGTAAAAAATTTGCCTGTTGTTCTACTTATTTGTTTGTGTTAAGACTCATCAAGTGCCCCTTCCCGCGGTAATCTTTAGTAAAATGGGAAAGCTTAATTCGATATGAGGAGAGGCCAGAGCATGAAAATTGCTATAGTTGACTTAAGTATATAAAAATAAATTCTAGTAAATCCTTATCGGTTTTTTAATAAGGTTCGGAAGCAATAAGGAATTCAATGTTCAATCAAGTAAATACGGGCATAAAAATCATATGATGAGAAAAATATATTCAATGAGCAGCAATTCATAAGCAACTTTAATGATATGGTACAAAAACTACATCCGCAGAAAATGACATAAATATTCAGAACTCAGGCTCGAAAATAATGGTAATGTAACTGACTGGTCGATCAATGGCTGTCGCCAAAGTCCCCCTATTTAAATATTCCAAGAAGCTTTGCGGTAGTGAAGGAATTTTTAGTTTGATAAGTTGCCAACGCAATTGACTTGATGAAATGTGGGGGGACCAGGGGAATTTCAGTTTTAAGACTAGCCTTTGTGACTCAATCTAAATTTCAGCAATTTGATTCGATTCCTAGTCCAATTTAAAAATAAGTATTTAATAATTACAAAGTATCTCATATGCTTGGGATCTTAGGCACAACTCTTCCGTAATATTTCAAACATGTAAGCTTGTCAAAAAATGAATTTTTTCAAAAGGGCCCATTGATCGATTTTACATGTCCCATTATTGTCTTAACAATATCAAATTGTCTGCTTTTTTCTTACGACTGATAAATACGTGACATTTAAAAGAGGCCCAAAGGACAAAACTTTTCAGAGTTTGGACAGTGGTCCACGCAGTGTTGCCAGGTTGGGCTATTTTCGGCCAATTGGGCTGTAAAATTTTCAGCTTCGTGGGACAAGTTACTAAGAACCCGCGAGGCGGGTATTTGGGCTATAATGTTTGAAATCTCGCTACTTTTGGGAGCGAAATCTTGCTACTCGCTACATATAGGGTGGGTACCCCACACCATATCTTCATCACCAATCCTTGAAAATAAAAGTATGTAGAACGTATACTCTACCGTCCAAACCCAATAAACATAATGTATACACATAATACCCTGACACCTTTTTTCTAAGCATCCGCTTCCGGCTTCTGAATGCTAAACGCAAGAAATCAGAGTGAAAAGTTATCGAAAAACGTACTGAAACTTCGCATTCTGAATGTTTTTGGAATCACAGCGAAATTATACGAGCAGACAGGGTGAATTTTGTTAGTTTGAAAAATTCAATTAAGGAGCTTGGAGTCAGACAGAAACTAGGAACAAGTAATTTAGCTTAATTGTAACTGTACACATAGCTGTTCATAGGGTTGGTGGTGTCAGGGGAAAATAAAAAATGTTAAAAGTAATGATAAACAATAATAAAGAATAAGCATAGAGTCAGAATACATCCGTCAGCAACAGTTAGAACGAGTCAAAAATAAAAGCAAAGAACAAAGAAACATACGGTTCGAAGATAAGCGAAGACACGAATCAAAACTAGTCTAAGACAAAGCGGACTAACTAATACATGCTCAGTTGAAAGATATGCCAATGTGAGAACAAGGAAATATGTGGTTAAAGGATAAGTGGCAATGAGAATTACCTGCAAATGCGAGACAGTGAGCATCAAAAGGTGTAAACAATAGTAATTACATATACGGAATAATTTCTGTTCGTTTTACGTTTTAAGGTCGCTCCTTACTTTCGGTTAAAAACAATTGGAATTTTTATTTAATTTATGAACATTTTTGAATTAATGCAACTTTGATTTTGGGTCACCGTACATGAATAATTAAAACAAAATTTGCATATTAATTTTACTTCTTTTGGCTAAATAGCTTTCTTGAAATTTTGTTCTGACGTAACTTATGAATTAACTTACGTAAGGAACTTCTATATTCGTATGTTTATATTACGTATATTAGGTAGTTCGCCCCCTCGTCAATACCTCACTCTTTACTCTAAAGTTCAAATGTTGTTCAAATCACTAACCCTGAATCACAAAGCCTGGTTAATTAGAATAGATGGCTATTTTGAAAGTACTAAAAAAACTGTAGCGTAAAGAGTCAGGTATTGACTAGGTGGCGAACCCCCTCATATACGTAATAATTTCTTTTCGTTTCAAGTTTTATTGTTACTCCTTACTTTCAGTTCAAAAAATTTGTTTTTTTATTTAATTTCTGATCATTTTGGTTTAATATTACTCGGTGCCCCCTTCATAGAAATGTCCCTTCCCCAAAGAAACATCCTCACCCGTAACCCCCTTCTCTGACTCCCTCCAACCGAAAAAATCCCTCCTGAAAACATCTGTATACTTCCCAATAACCAATACTATATGTAAACAATGGGCAAAGCTCTTAACTTGCAGCCCATCCCTCAGGAGCTGTGGGGGATTAAGTCATCCTCAAAGACATATTTATTACATTTTCGTATATGTTGAACAAAATAGCTATCTCAAAATTTTGATTAGGTGACTTTGGGAAAATAATTAGCGTAGGAGGGGTTCAAATTGCCCTCCAATTTTTTGGTAACTTAAAAACAGCACTAGAACTTTTAATTTCCGTTCGAATGAGCCCTCTCATGATACTCTAGGACTACTGGATCGATACGATCACCCCTGGGAAAAAAAATAAACAAACAGATAAAGACGCATCAGTGATCTTTCTAGTAGTAGGGGAGAGAGGGGAGAAACCGTACATTTTGAGGATTTTGACCCCTCAAAAGCGTATTTCTAAAGATACAAACTTCCTTTTTACATGAATAGATAGCTCAATTATTCACTTTTCTTGGTGATTTTTTTCAATGACATCCATCAATTTGTTTCTTGTTGAGACCCAAAAATGTTTGACCTATTCAAGTGTCCAAAAGTCACCCCAACCATGGGGTGACTTTCGACACACATGGGGCATTTCCGTACATTCATTATTTAATGCTTGTAATAACGTATTTAAGATATTATTAACATTTAATTTAGATAATATACAAGTTAAATGTAACATTTAATTTATTTTATGGAAAATTAGGCCAAATCACAGCCAAATACAAGAGCTTTGGCTGTTCACCCAGTTCCTCTTACAGAAACCAGTGCAGGAAGCTTCATGATAATGTCCTGAAAGTCAGTTACTGCATAATCTCGACATTCAGGGAAGATGAACTTCCTACCAGACTTGCGCAGGTAGTTTATTTTTGCTACCCTGCCACTTATTTCTTCTATTTCACCAACATCTTTAACACAATCTATCTTTAAACATAGTAAACAGCAGAGTTTTGCTTCTTTCCAACCGTAAACCTCACAAGCACAAAATTTCCACAAGATAATTCTTCATCTGTCTCAAACTCACTGATACTTCCACAATGTAAAGACTCGTCATCTGACTCGTCATTGAGCTGTATATCTATGTCTGAAATGCTGTCTCTAGTTTTATCAGCCATGAGTGAAACCTTTGACTTTTTTAGTGACTTCTTCTTTTTCTTAGCAAGCCTTAGCTCAGTCTCTGCTTCTAGTGCCCTTTTTTCTGGCGTTTCTGTCAGAATTCTACTTTTACCTTTTTTACGGTTTTTGCGCGGACCCACTTGCATTTTTGCCTTTGGATATGGTCTGATGCTTTCAGGAGTTACTGCCGTAGGTAAGTTTGACTGCTGTTGACCCATCATGACAGGATATGAATCACAAAATAAACATAGGTGAGGATCATCCATATTGGAAGTTTCTGGGGAATTCTGTTCAGCTGGATCTGGGCGGTTTGTCACCTCAGCTGGCAGAAAATTGACTTCTGTGAACACATTTGGATTTAAAGGCCAAATTCCTGCCTTCTCAAAACCAGCTGTGATGTTTTGAGGATTCAGCTTTTCCAGAAAGGGATGCTTACACAATTTTGCTATTTCATGTATTGAAATTCTCTGACCAGGGTTTAATTGCATCCAATTGTCAAATGACTCCCTGATTGCATGCTTCAATGGTGCATACACTGAAACATCAAGGGTTTGGAGACGATAAGAGCAATGGTGAGGAAAGGTTAGGAGGTGGATGCCGTTATCTTTACAGAAGGAAACTAATTCTACTGAAATATGGCTTTCATGATTGTCAAACAAGTGCAAAATAGTCTTTTTTGCTGAGTTTCACCTCTTTTTGAAAGTGTTCCATGGAACAAAGGAAAATTTTCCAAGGTAATCCATCCACTGGGATGGGCTAAGCCAATGCATCCTGGTGGTCCATCTCGATACATCCTTTCTGGAGCTTTGACTCTTGGAAAAACAAACACTGGTGGAATTGTCTGACCAATTGCAGATACAAAGCATAGCATTGTGGTATTTTCCCCTATTTCTGCTGACACAGTTTGTGCCACCTGTTTTGCTCCCCTTTTAGCAATCACCTTTGGGGCCTGAACAACTGTGGGTACTCCTGTTTCATCACAGTTCCAAATTCGACCAGGAGGAAAATGATACTTGCAATATAGCTCCTGAAGATTTCTAAAGAAGACACCAATTACAACGGCGTTAAAGCTGGCAGCACGAGCCTGGCTTGTATTTTTGGCTTTTCTGATGGACAAACTGGCGTTCCACTTGATGAAACCTCTTAGCCAATCCACTCCTGCTCTCTCATTCAGTTTCCAGCTTGATGGGAATTTTATCTTCAATGTTATTGTCCATCGGTAGGCTAACTTTCTTGTTGCATAGGGAGTCAACCCATCGTTAAGCAGTGAGCATTTTTTGAGGTATGCAGCAAGCTCTTTCTCTTGTTTGGAAGTAAAAACAAACTTAGGTGCTCTACAGAACAAAGTCATTGTCAAAATTGCTACCACTAGCACCACTCTGCTTGCGAATTTGCATTTTTGCCTTGTATCGTTTCACGGCATCGGCAAGGGTACTCTTCTTCAGGGAAAATTCTTCTGCTGTTGCTCGGAAAGACAACTTCCCATGTATAAATTGAATAACAGCACGCCTGACTAATTCCTGATCAGGAGGACCACTCCCCTTTCGAATGTAGGTGCAAACCATCTGTAAAAGAAAATTATAATTGTCAGAACCTCAAGAGAACAACATGGAAATTAACACAGGTCATGCCATGCTTTGAGGTGTGCTTTGAGGCATAGAATGGAAAGATGCCTGCAGGCAGTGTAATGTTTAGTTTTACATTATAATACAAAACATTAAACAAAAAAACTTTAAAAAACCACATCAATCATTTGTTTATATTCATTTTTCTTACGTTTCTACAAGTCGGAAAAACATTTCGGGGGGTTTCAAACCCTCTACCCCCTTGGACACAGCCTTAGACGCTACTGTTTATCTTTCTGATATAAGTAGGCATTGAACAAATGTTTATTGTTCAACATAATAGTAAATCATTTAATAATAAGTATTATTTTTAAATATGATGGGTGAAAATGAAAAAACTGATCTGCATAGCTGTGAAGGTGTACTGTAAATCTAAGCTTATATAAATCTCACATGAATACTTTTGAATTTTCACTGTCTAATTATAAGTTCCAATCACATATATTATAAAGCTAAACATTATAATATATAAGACAATAATCCATTGAATGTATACAATTCAGAGTATGTATTTTAAACAAGGAGGGGTGGGGGGGGGTAAGGTTTATTGGTACCATACACCAGTTAGAAAGTATTGAAGAATATTCGATTAAGATTAGCTTGAATATTTTTGCCATAAACAGTGACATGTCGAGACTATTTTAAACACATAGACAGTCAAAAGTACACCTTAATTTCGGATAGAAATTAAAGGTTAAGCTTAGCCAAATCATAGAAAATGCTGTCAAATCGTGAACACAGGATCTTAAAGTTGGAACAAAGTATCTAAATAATAGGCAGACTTAATCTTGGACAACTTTGATTCAAGACAAAGATTGTTACACAGAGTAGTTATGTTTAAATAGGCTAGGCTTTAAGGCAAGGGGTAACTTTTGTCTAAGTGTAAATGTTGAAAACAAAGTTTGATAGTCAAAACAAATCACTTCAGTTTCTATATAAGACAACAGGAATACAGTCAATTTTACCAATATTCTGCTTTGAGCTACACATAGTTCCATTTTCCAACTTATGAAAGACTTCCGTCAGTACAGGGCAAAACCAGACACCACGAAAAGTGTCCGGAATCACCCCCAAAAAAGTGTCCGGAGTTACCCCATGTTGACGCCATTTTGAAATATTTTTTTTTGTAGATAACGGCCTGACATTTACTGATGAAAATTACCATACAAATAGCAGGGGTATACCTTGTCTGATCCTGCTAACTCACGGCTCAAGAGCTACAAAAACTTAGAAAATATTTGACAAATACTACATGTGTCAGGATTTCTAGCAAGCATATAAAAACTTCCTTACCTCTTTTCTCGGCTGTCTTTTTTCTCCAAAATTTAAAACTTGCGCCAAATGAGCGTTACATGAAGGGCATCTAGCGTGAATTTTTTGAAAGGCTTAGTTCAAAAACTTTAGACAACAGGTCAAACGTACGGAGTCGCCCCCGTGCGGTATCGCCCCTCTCTCCCATATATGGGTTTCTATATTGCGTGCCGCTATACACGTCTGCTAGGGAGTCCGAAGTCCCTAAGCCCAGAGGTCAAGGTCACAGGGGAAAACCCAGAAATGTTTTCGTCAACAGAGACCTTGGGAAAAACCCTAGTTACGTAACATGTTTTTGTGATCAATTTTGGGAAAACCTAATTAGTTTCTCAACAGGGGAAGACCTTGGGGAAAAATATGCCTTCAATATGGGGTCACCATTGAAGTACTATGTAACATGGGGAAAACCCAATTACTTAACTTGTTTGATGGTTTTGCGAAAATCCAATTCACTTGGGTAATAGGTATTGTGATTGGTTAATTTTTTCTTGATATGAAATCGGGACTTTGGGGGGAAACCCATGACCTTCTGAAACGTACATATAAGGTGAGAAATCAATGATAATATTATCATTAGTTTAACAATACTCGACTGGTACAGAATAGTTAAGTAAATAAATTATATCTGAGAAAAGAAATTTGGTTTATAGTGATTCTATGGAGAGGGTAAGTTTTTCTTTTTTTTTAGTATGCTTGGTGAATATAAGTGGAAGAGAGATAGTCATATTAAAATATATAATTTATAAATTTCATTGCTGTTGAATTATCAAGTAAATATCTAGAGGGGCTATATAATTTAAAAACCAATATATATGTGTACTTCTTACCATTTTCGTAATAAATTGTTCCAAGTATATATTAGAATGAACATCAAATCCCATTTCATGTCACACCTTTAAGCAACATTTCTTCAATAAAATTCCATTTTAACATGCTAACACTTTAACAAACTAAACGCCGTATCTCGAGAAATTTAGCGGCTTGCAACATCAAAACGAATGCAATACGTTTCAAACACTATGGGCGTTCAAAGATTTACTTTCACATGAGATAAAAATGAGATGGCGTATTTGACGCTATTGAAAAGAAATATTTTTTTAGGACGAGGGGAGGAAAGGATTGAAATTAAATAGTCATGTATTTTTTTTTAAAAAAGTAGTTATTTTATTTTATTGAGTTTAATATTAGAAATAGAATTATAGTTATTTGAGTTAAAACTTAAGGCACATCAATTAGCTTTTTTGAAGTAGTAGTAAAATACTAGTTCTCGTTATTTGAGATCAAATTTATACCACGTCAATGATTTTTCTTTCTGAAGAGCCCTGTTCGTTCTGTTTGAAGACTTTTTTTTTATAGGCCAATGTAAATTCATTAAGAACCAACGAGGTCAATAAAACATAGAAAATTAATCGTATATTATTAACAGAGAAGAAAAAGTGAGTTAATTTTGTACTAGGGGAGGGAAGGTGAACTCAAAAGATTTTCCAGTCTAAAATACCTTCAAGGTTTCTCTTTTTTTAATTTCATTTAAATGACATGGAACCAAACTCTAAATTAGAACCAGGCGCCCCCAAAAATGTAAAATAAATGAGGAAAAGTAGTTGAGACTCACTAGATTCCACAATACCCATAGAGGGGGGAGGGGACATACTATTGGAACTACTAGTCCCTAAAGACTATTACACGTACCTGAGTCTTGTGCAACACTATATTAGGGGGAGGGGGTCTTATTTTTAACTTCATTTAAATAACATGGAGCCAAACTCTAAATTATAACCATTTAGATTTAAAATGGACTTCTTTATTTCGAAGAAACAAGAAAAATATTTTTTTTAGCTTTGTGTCCTACTGTGCTATAATAACTCAGCCTCAGGCCCACAAAAATATAAAATGAATAAGGAAAAGTAGTGAGGGTCCACGAGGTCCATAGTGGGCTGTTTCTTTACTTATGCAAATATTTTCTTCAAGATTTTCTTTATCCATCTCCCCCTCACTTTCTTGAGTATGTTTGAACACAAGCCTCTAGAAATTAAAACTGAGACTTTTCATTTTCTCAGGATTGAAAAGACTATATATATATATATATATATATATATATATATATATATATATATATATATATATATATATATATATATATATATATATATATATATATATATATATATATATATATATATATATATTTGTAGCAAATAATTTGATTTTGCTATATTTTTTTTAAGAGCATAATGAGAGAAAGGCTGAGATGGCTAGGGTATGTTCTTCAGATGAAGAATGTCAGATTACCAATGCATTCTGTTACCCGTGATTTGTCTTTGTGGCTATGAAACCGGTTTTCTTAGATCTGACATTTAGCAAACTTCTCGAGTGTGTACTGGCTAATACGGAAGTACCGTCTACGGCACTGAAGGTTTTTTTAAGTAACTGGATATACCCTATTTTATGCATAAATAATGTATTACCAGACATCCAAAATGTAATTTGAGCAATATTGCAAAAAAAATTGTTGAGAAATACCGGGAAAAAACAAAAAACAGGATGTCCCCAGGTGGAATGGGAAGATTCATAAGGAAATATTTAAAAGAAAGGGGACCTTTATGGGAGAGGGTAAAGGGTGAGGCTTTAAATAGATTGGGATGGAGGAGAATCGTACATGAATGGATCTTAAAACGAACAAAGCTTTAATTAAATATGCGAATCAAGATTGAAAAAAATTCACTATTTAAATTTTATTTATCATAAAAAAGAATTTTACTTTGTCAAGCTTATTTATTTAGATATCCATATAGAAGGTTTTACAAAAAAAAGGATTCAATTCCACTTTCTAGGACGATAATGAGAGAAAGGTTGAGATGGCTAGGATACGTTCTGCAGACGAAGAATGTCAGATTACCAAAGATTGTCCTTGTCATCCAACCAAAAAACAGATCGTCCCCGATTGGTATGGGAAGATATCATAAGAAAATATTGAAGAGATACGAAAACTTTCTGCAGAGTGGTAAAGAGTGAGACTTTGAATAGATATGGACGGAGGAAAAGCATACATAAATGAATAAATAAATCTTAAAACGAATAATGTTATGTAAATAACATGGAGCCAAACTCTAAATCAGAAGCACGCACCGGCAAAAATGTAAAATAAATAAGGAAAAATAGTGGAGGCCCACTAGATTCTACAAGACCCGTTGACTGAAAATGAATTACATTACAAATATTTTTTTTACATACTTATTAGAACATTGAAAATAAAAAATTAAATTAGAGTAAAATTTAATTTTGAAATGATATGCTTTTTCAGCAGCTCATATCATTATATCCCAAATATTTAGTTTAATCTTATTTTCTTCCCAAAACCATTCACGACAAATTTAGTTGTATTATAATTAAGAATTTAGGTAATGTCTCCTTCCGTAATTGTAAAAATGTAAAGCCTACCACGTCATTGGCGAACTACATTACAAATATTCTCTTTTCCAGTTATTCTTTTCCAAAACTTTAGCATATTAAATGTGTTCAATAGCTTCTAGCAATTAGATGTTTTTCCTTGTTCTGTAAAATATTACCTTCAGATCCCTATTGATATACTGATTTTAGCCTATTTTGGCACTACAAGCGTAAGCGGTTTTAACAGACAACAATCTAAAAAAGATCCATGAAATACAATTCCACCTATGTTTTTAGTCTGTTGGAAAAAAATAGGTTGTGTCTATAACCAATCTGAAGTTTCTTTTCAATATTTCTAACTATCTTCTACGTTTTCAGAGTCAACATTCTTCAAAGAAAATAAATTTACAAGACAATGATAACCTACTGGAAGACCTAAGGGCAGCCAGATAAAATCCTAAAACAAACTTTCAACTCAAATGTCGAGAAGTAATTAAATTAAAAGAGGAACTTGATCACTTTCAACAAATTCCAGAGATAACCAAAAGAAAAACTCCGGAAGAAACTCAAATTTCTTTAATCAGAGTTGAAACCCAACTTGCAACTACTCTATCTGAAAATTCACTATTGGAAAAAGAAATTACTAAGTTAAAAATTGAAAACAGTACATTTGTAAGGGAAAATGAAAGACTTGACTCAAGAAAAATTTGTTGGAAATCTCACTTAAGACAAGCCTTATTATATATATCTTGTTTTTTAAACTCAAAAAAGTCTTTAAAAGAGGAAATTCCTAAGTTCTATATGGAATAAAATCAAATTTTAAAGGAGAAACAAGAATCTGTTGTAAAAGATGAAAAAGAAATTTCATGCCTCAGATATTTTGTAGAATATATCCAAATAAAAACCAGGATATTAGAAACAGGTTCAGAATTTCTTGAACAAGAAGTCAGAGATAAAACCAGTTTGATGAACTCTTTAGAAAATACGATTATTCATTTGAAAGACAGAGAAAAAGAATTCTTTCATGAAATGGATTTTTTTTACCGCGACTTGTTTTAACGCGATTAACTAATTTTGGTTTTTATTTATTTAATATTTTAAATCTCTTCGTTATTTATGAATAAAAATTCAATTTACAATATATTTTTGCAATCAATGTTTATACTTTCCACATCCTCTCAATTTCAATTTTATTTAACTATTTTTTATATTCTTGGAATAAGAAATGAAAATGATATGAGGATGCAAACTGTGATTTTTTGTGATGTTGTAGTTAAACATGAAAAGATTTTTTTCATTGTTAGTTTCTTTGTAATCAGCAGCACAATAGTTAGTTTAAAGTTAATGAATAAAAAAACACCCTTTCAAAGAGTGAGTACCCCCTTCACTAGCCAAGATCAATCCCTAAAGCACTTGAAGTAGCAAAAAACTCTTACGTAAACGATTAGTCTAATCTCTAACTTTAGTTGCACAATAATTTACCCCAAAGACACTCTTGAGACTTAATGAACTCTAAACAGACTTGCCAATGATGCTTCTTTAATTCACTTGAAGGACCAATGAAATATTGAACAAGCAATGTCTCTAAACATATTTTTTAACTAGATGACACTATGATAACGGATGTTAAGTTAGGTTCGTTTGGGTTCAGTAAGAGCGCGCGCACGCTCTAACTGAACCCAAACGACCCTAACTTAACATCTGTTATCATAGTGTCACCTAGTTAAAAAAAATCATCTGTGTTGCTATCTATAAATGAATCAGAATAGATGGCAGAATAGTCAGTTATGTAGCCATCTATAACTATAATAGAATAGATGGCAGCAGTAGTGTAATAAAAATAAAAGACATATTTGCTGTTAAGATCAAAAAGGATATGACATTGAAAGATTATAACATTTTTATTTTTTCTGCAATTTCATTGTCTATTACTATATTGTTTTTACACAGGTAACAGTTTCGACGTGTAGATAAAATATAGCCTACGGAACAATTCAGAATAGAAGTTGAGATTTTCCCTCTTCTGTGGAAAAATTAAGAATTGGAGAGAGAACCCTTTTTTCTCTACTATGGAAAATTTAGAATTTAAGAACATTTTGTTTTACATCTAACAAAAGAAAAAAATAGGGTGAAATTCTGAACAAAAGTAAGAAAATTATGGAAGAATGGGCAAATTTTCATTTTATATTTACAATTGTTTTTACATAGGTAACAGTTTCGACATGCAGATAAAATAGAATCTACAGTAAGATTCAGAATAGAAGTTTAGGCTTTTCCTCTTACGTGGAAAAATTAAGAATTGGAAAGAACCTTTTTTTTCTACTATGGGAAAATTTAGAATTAAAGAAAATTTTGTTTTACTTCTGCGAAACAAAAAAAAATGGGAAAATTCAGAACAGAAGTAATAAAATTATGGAAAAAGGGACAAATTTTCATTTTATATTCACAATAAATCTTTTTTTTCCTGTTAATCTTTGTTTTAGATCAAGATTCAGAATAGAAGTTGAGATTTTTCCACTTCCATGGAAAAATTAAGATTCCTTCTTTTTTTCTCTACTATGGAAAAATTTAGAATTTAAGAAAATTTGGTTTTACTTTACGAAACAAAAAAAATGGGGAAATTCAGGACAGAAGTAAGAAAATTATGGAAGAAGGGACAAATTTTCATTTTATATTTGCAGCAAATCTTTTTTCCTCTTAATCTTTGTTTTAGATCATTTCTTAGATTTTAAGTGTCTTGTGTCTTCATTATTCATGGAATATGAACTAGTATTGATCTGGAAATGTCACTGTCCAATGAATACTGCAACCTAATAACTGACATATGGTATAAAGCTAGAGAGCGAAAAAAGTATATATTAATGTTACTAACGAAGAAAAAATAAAGTTCCATTAACATGAAAAAAGCTCTTAAAATTAAAGAATCAAAATATCATAATGTATAGAAATATTTTTAATTTAATGACGTAATATAGAACATTATATGTTGTTAATATCATTGAACATGGAAAAAAATCAATCGAATGTTTCCACATCACTAATATTCCATCCATCGACTAGAATCTAAACTAATTATATTCTTTCTGGAGTTTCTAATGGATATCTTTCCATTAATATCTGTTTTGTTATTCATAATCCATTGCAAAAAAAATCTGACTTCGTTCGCAGGATTAGGTATTTTATTAGAGTACTTAGGACATTCGAAGTCTTCCAAATTTATAAGACGGATATCCTCCTTACACTTCTTCAACAGTAACTTATCAGTGGTAACATCTCCCTTCACAAATACAACTTTAATATCCATAAAATTACTCACTAGCAATTTTGTTCTGAACAAAATGTAGACTAACTCCAGTGCTAGAATATGGCATTATTGGTCGTTCATACCAAACTTACTTGTTAATGAATTTCACTGCTGCATACCATCGGTTAGTTGAGTACTTATGTAAATTATAGTTTACATTCCAATGGTGAGTATCTACTTCTTTAAATTTTTCATTCATCACTAAGAGAGCACATTCAAATATTAATCCGCAATCAACTTTGGCTATATTGAAAAATTCACTGTCAATAATTCCGAAAATCATTCACTGATATTTTTCTGGGAACTAAAAAAAATAAAATCAATATTCTTTTCACTTCAAGTATCGGCTTAAAGTTTTGGATTTATCATTGAATTCATATATATATATATATATATATATATTTTTTATATATATATATATATATATATATATATATATATATATATATATATATATATATATATATATATATATATATATATATATATATATATATATATATATATATATATATATATATATATATATATATATATATATATATATATATATATATATATATATATATATACATTTAAAATTGCTTGTTCAATATTTCACTGGTCCTTCAAGTGCCTTAAAGAATCATCATTGGCAAGTCTGTTTAGAGTTCATTGAGTCTCAAGAGTGTCTTTGGGGTAAATTATTGTGCAACTAACGTTCAAGATTAGACTAATCGTTTACGTAAGAGTTTTTTGCTACTTCAAGTGCTTTAGGGATTGATCTTGGTTAGTGAAGGGGGTACTCACTCTTTGAAAAGGTTTTTTTTCGATTCATTACCTTTAAACTAACTAATGTGCTGCTGATTACAAAGAAACTAACACGGAAAAAATTCTTTTCATGTTTAACTACAACAACACAAAAAATCACAGTTTGCATCCTCATATCATTTTCATTTCTTATTCCAAAAATATAAGGAATTGTTAAACAAAATTGAAATTGAGAGGATGTGGAAAGTATAAAAATTGATTACAAAAATATATTGTAAATTGAATTTTTACTCATAAATAACGAAGGGATTTAAAATATTAAATAAATAAAAACCAAAATCAGTTAATAGCGTTAAAACAAGTCACGATAACAAAAATCCATTTCATGAAAGAATTCTTTTTCTCTGTCTTTCAAATGAATAATCATATTTTCTAAAGCGTTCATAAAACAGGATTTCTCTCTGACTTCTTGTTCAAGACGTTCTGAACCTGTTTCTAATGTCCTGGTTTTTATTTGGAGATATTCTACAAAAGACATGAGGCAGGAAATTTCTTCTTCGTCTTTTACAGCAGATTCTTCTTTCTCTTTTAAAATTTGATTGTATTCCATATTCAACTTAGCAATTTTCTCTTTTAAAGACGTTTTTGAGTTTAAAAGGCAAGATATATATAATAAGGCTTGTGCTAAGTGAGATTTGCAATAAATATTTCTTGAGTCAACTCTTTCATTTTCACTTACAAATGTAGGCTACTGTTTTCAATTTTTAACTTAGTAATTTCTTTTTTCAATAGTGAATTTTCAGATATAGCAGTTGCAAGTTGGGTTTCAACTCTGATTGAAGAAATATATTCTCTGAGGCCAACCTGACTCTTGTACATGATAATGGTAATAAGCTTACCTAAGCTATGGATGTCAGGTATTGTGTTATCTTGGAACGATAATTTCGACAGGACCTGTGCCTGTCATCATCAGGTTCCATCAGGTTCCTGAACCTGATGATGACAGGCACAGGTCCTGTCGAAATTATCGTTCCAAGATAACACAATACCTGACATCCATAGCTTAGGTAAGCTTATTACCATTATCATGATTGAAGAAATTTGAGTTTCTTCCGGAGTTTTTCTTTTGGGTATCTCTGGAATTTGTTGAAAGTGATCAAGTTCCTCTTTTAATTGAATTACTTCACGACATTTGAGTTGAAAGTTTGTTTTAAGATTTTCTCTAGCTGCTCTTAGGTCTTCCAGTAGGTTGTCATTGTCCTGTAAATTTATTTTCTTTGAAGAAGTTTGAATCTGAAAAAGTAGAAGAGAGTTAGAAATATTGAAAAAAAACTTCAGATTGGTTATAGACACAACCTACTTTTTCCAACAGACTAAAAACATAGGTGGAATCGTATTTCATGGATCTTTTTCAGATTGTTATCTGTTAAAACCGCTCACGCTTGTAGTGCCAAAATAGGCTAAAATCAGTCTATCAGTAGGGATCTGAAGGTAATATTTTATAGGACAAGGAAAAACATGTTATTGCTAGAAGCTATTGAGCACATTTAATATGTTAAAGGTGTGGTTTAATCTAAGTGGATTAAATTGAAAAATTAAAATTCCTTTTTTTTCATAATAAATAAAATTTGAATAATTTAATTTTTATTTTCATGTCAATATAGGGAAAGGAATAACTGGAAAAGAGAATATTTGTAATGTAGTTCGCCAATGACTTGGTAGGCTTTACATTTTTACAGTTACGGAAGGAGACATTACCTAAATTTTTGTTTATAGTACAACTAAATTTGTCGTGAATGGTTTTTGGAAGAAAATAGGATTAAACTAAATATTTGGCATATAATGATATTAGCTGCTGAAAAAGCAGATCATTTCAAAATTTTATGTTACTGCAATATCATTTTTAATTTTCAATGTTCTAATTAGTATTTAAAAAAAATATTTGTAATGTAATTCATTTTCAGTAAACGGGTTTTTTGGAATCTAGTGGGCCTCCACTGCTTTTTCTTAATTATTTCAAATTTTTGCGGGTGCTTGGTTCTGATATAGAGTTTGGCTCCATGTTATTTAAATGAAATTAAAAAAAAACAACTTTTATTCGTTTTAAGATTTGTTTAATCGTTTATGTATGCTTTTCCTCAGTTCATATCTATTCAAAGCCTCACTCTTTACCACTCTGTCAGAAAGTTTCCGTTTCTCTCCATTATTTCTTTATGACATCCTACCATCCCAATCGGGGACGATCTGTTTTTCATTTGACTCTAGACAGTTGGACGACAAGGACAGTCTTTGGTAATCTGACATTCTTCGTCTGCAGAACGTATCCTTGCCATCTCAACCTTTCTCTCATTATGGTCCTAGAAAATGGAATTGAATCCTATTTTTGTCAAACCTTCTATTTGGATATCTAAATAAATAAGCTTGACAAAGCAAAATTCTTTTTTATAATAAATATAATTTAAGTAGTGAATTTTTTTTCAATCTTGATTCATATATTTAATTAAAGCTTTGTTCGTTTTAAGATTCATTCATGTACGCTTCTCCTCCATCCCAATCTATTTAAAGCCTCACCCTTTACCCTCTCCCATAAAGTTCCCCTTTCTTTTAAATTTTTCCTTATGAATCTTCCCATTCCATCTGGGGACAACCTGTTTTTCGTTTTTTCCCGGTATTTCTCAGCAATTTGTTCTGCAAAATTGCTCAAATTACATTTTGGATGTCTGGTAATACATTATTTATTCATAAAATAGGGTATATACAGTTACTTAAAAAAAACCTTCAGTGCTGTAGACGGTTCTTCCGTATTATCCAGTACACACTCGAGAAGTTTGCTAAATTTAAGGTCTAAGAAAGCCAGTTTCATAGTCACAAAGACAAATGACGGGTGACAGAATGCATTAGTAATCTGACATTCTTCATCTGAAGAACATACCCTAGCCATCTCAGCCTTTCTCTCATTCTGGTCTTAACAAAAAATATAACAAAATCAAATTATTTGCTACAAATATATATATATATATATATAGTCTTTTCAATCCTGAGAAAAAAAACAGTCTCAGTTTTAATTTCTAGAGGCTTTTGTTCAATCATACACAAGAAAGAGAGAGAGATGGATAAAGAAAATCTTGGATAAAGAAAGCTTTTCCTTATTTATTTTACATTTTTTTGGACCTGAGGCTGAGTTATTATAGCAGAGTAGGACACAAATTTAAAAAAAATATTTTTCTTGTTTCTTCGAAATAAAGAAGTCCATTTTAAATCTACATGGTTCTGATATATATATATATATATATATATATATATATATATATATATATATATATATATATATATATATATATATATATATATATATATATATATATATATATATATATATATATATATATATATATATATATATATATATATATATATATATATATATATATATATATATATATATATATATATATATATATATATATATATATATATATATATATATATATATATATATATATATATATATATATATATATATATATATATTTTTGTTTTTTTTTTTTTTTGTGTGTGTGTTTGTGTGTGTGTGTGTGTGTGTGTGTGTGTGTGTGTGTGTGTGTGTGTGTGTGTGTGTGTGTATGTATGTGTGTGTGTATGTGTGTGTGTATGTGTGTTTGTGTGTGTGTGTGTGTGTGTGTGTGTGCATGCATACGTATATACGTATATATATATGTGTGTGTGTGTGTATATATATATGTATATATATATATATATATATGTATATATATATATATATATATATATATATATATATATATATATATATATATATATATATATATATATATATATATATATATATAAACAGTCTCAGTTTTAATTTCTAGAGGCTTGTGTTCAAACATACACAAGAAAGAGAGAGAGAGGATAAAGAAATCTTGAAGAAAATATTTGCATAAGTAAAGAAAACACCCCCCTATGGGCCTCGTGGACCCTCACTACTTTTCCTTACTTATTTTACATTTTTGTGGGCTTGAGGCTGAGATATTATAGCAGAGTAGGACACACAGCTAAAAAAATATTTTTCTTGTCTCTTCGAAATAAAGAAGTCCATTTTAAATCTACATGGTTATAATTTAAAATTTGGCTCCATGTTATTTAAATGAAGTTAAAAAAAGAAACCCCCTCTCCCCCCTACTATAGTGTTGTACATGACTCAGGTACGTGTAATAGTCTTTAGGGACTAGTAGTTACAATAGTATGTCCCTCCCCCCTCTATGGGTCTTGTGGAATCTAGTGAGTCTCAACTACTTTTCCTCATTTATTTTACATTTTTGGGGGTGCCTGGTTCTAATTTAGAGTTTGGTTCCATGTTATTTAATTGAAATTCAAAAAAAGAGAAACCTTGAAGGTATTTTAGACCAGAAAATCTTTTGAATTCCCCTTCCCTCCCCTAGTTCAAAAATCACTCATTTTTCTTCTCTGTCAATAATATACGATTAATTTTCTATATTTAATTGACCTCGGTGGTTCTTAATGAATTTACATTGGCCTATAAAAAAAAGCCTTCAAACAGAACGAACAGGGCTCTTCAGAAAAAAAATATTATTGACGTGGTATAAATTTGATCTCAAATAACGAGACCTAGTATTTTCATACTACTTCAAAAAGCTCATTGATATGCCTTAAGTTTTAACTCAAATGACTATAATTCTATTTCTAATATTAAACTCAATAAAATGAAATAACTACTTTTCTTAAAAAAAATACTTGAATATTTCTTTTCAATCCTTCCCTCCCCTCGTCGTAAAAAAATATTTCTTTTCAATAGCGTCAAATACGCCATCTCATTTTTATCTCATGTGAAAGTAAATCTTTGAACGCCCATAGTGTTCAGAACGTATTGCATTCGTTTTGATGTTGCAAGCCGCTAAATTTCTCGAGATACGGCGTTTAGTTTGTTAAAGTGTTAGCATGTTAAAATGGAATTTTATTGAAGAAATGTTGCTTAAGAATGTGACATGAAATGGGATTTGATGTTCATTCTCATATATACTTGGAACAATTTATTACGAAAATGGTAAGAAGTACATTTATATATTTGTTTATAAATTATATAGCCCCACTAGATATTTACTTGATAATTCAATAGCTTTGAAATTTATAAATTATATATTTCAATATGACTATCTCTCTTCCACTTATATTCACCAAGCATACTAAAAAAAAAGAAAAACTTACCCTCTCCATAGAATCACTATAAACCAAATTTCTTTTCTCAGACATAATTTATTCACTTAACTATTCTGCACCAGTCGAGTATTGTTAAACTAGTGATAATATTAATTTTGATTTTTCACCTTATATGTACGTTTCAGAAGGTCATGGGTTTCCCCCCAAAGTCCCGATTTCAAATCAAGAAAAAATTAACCAATCACAATACCTATTGCCCAAGTGAATTGGATTTTCCCAAAACCAGAAAACAAGTTAAGTAATTGGGTTTTCCCCATGTTACATAGCACTTCAGTGGTGACCCCATATTGAAGGTATATTTTTCCCCAAGGTCTTTCTCTGTTGAGAAACTAATTAGGTTTTCCCAAAATTGTTCACAAAAACATGTTGTGTAACTAGGGTTT
Organism: Artemia sp. Qi Xiang Cuo; assembly: GCF_049724085.1. Lineage (NCBI taxonomy): Eukaryota > Metazoa > Arthropoda > Branchiopoda > Anostraca > Artemiidae > Artemia > Artemia sp. Qi Xiang Cuo. The sequence goes on from NC_142812.1 coordinate 52,347,635, forward strand.
TTTCCAAGGTCTCTGTTGACAAAAATATTTCTGGGTTTTCCCCTGTGACCTTGCCTTCAGGGCTCAGGGACTTCGGACTCCCTAGCAAACGTATATAGCGGCACGCAATATGGAAACCCATTTACTACTCTTTCTTCTAGCAAAAAATACAAAATTCCACATTTTTGCAGATAGAAGCTTGAAATCTCTATAGTAGAGTTCTCTGATGCACCGAATTTGATGGTTTGATTTTTATTAAAGTTCTATGACTTTTAGGGATTGTTTCCTCTTTTTTTCGGAAATACAGAAAATTTTCTCCGGCGTACAAATGTGTAGGTAACTTCTGATGGGTAAGACTAAAGCTGATGAAACTTATATATTTAAATTAACATAAAAATCTGATTCTTTTGATGTACCTATTGTTATCAAAATTCTGTTTTTTAGAGTTTAGGTTACTATTGAGCCGGGTCGCTCCTTACTTACAGTTCATTACTACGAACTGTTTGATCGTGTATGCATGCAATAAACCGAGTGTGTAAAGAACAATTTGCCTTTTTGGTTTTATGCATTTTTTGTTTTCAATGAAGCACTTGTCAATTTTACGACGGCATACGCGGAGGGTGTTGTTATTTTTGTTCGCTCACAGACCTCTTTTTTGCTTTTGACCTATACTTATGTGTAGGTTATCTGATATACCGATTGTATTTCTTCCGCGTTTTACCCATAACAGCGTTATTATAGCATTCGCTATTTTTGGGCTAGTGATTGCTCCAGTTTGGGCTATATGTTATGCTAAAAACCTGGGAATATTTTCTGGGGAACTGCCTTGATCATTAATTCGCTGAGTTTAGAAAATTTTACTACACCTCGCTACATCATCTCCGATCAGTTTTACCAACACCTCAAAACAAAATTTACCACAAATTGCATGAAAAATGTACCAAAGACAAAATAAAATACCATATCCCAAATTTTTCTTCCGCGTGTTAGGCGAAGCGTAACACGCGAAAGGAAAATTTCTAAAGGAAAATTTTGTGTAAGAAATTTTCATTCACTTTCTCTTTCCGTCCCTTTGTTTTTCTTTCTCTTCTAATACAGTACATTACTCCTGATAGTACTTGAAGAAATTGTTCGGAGTAACATATATTACAACAGAAACATTTTACTACAGGCTAACAAAAGTCGTTGTTTTTCGGCAACTTGGCAAATTTTAGCAAACTATTTCAAACTCAAAACGAGCAAATATTAACATGAGTAGGGCTCAAAATCCCTATGCCTTCCCAAGGCCAGAACATAGCTTGCACTTTACTGAAAAAACATAAATGTTTTTACTTTTATAACTTTAATAAATCCAATAATAATAACATATTGATTACTAAATATCAGTATATGTATATTAAACTGACAATTCACATTAATTTTTTATTTTCAGTAAAGTGTAAATTATGGTCTAGCCTTGGGAAGGCATAGGGGTTTGAGCCCTACTTATGAAAATTTCAGCTGGTTTTGAGTTTGACTCGGTTATCTATAGTAGTTTCTGTTAGTTTTGGGTTTCATTCATTCATTGATGCTGATCCGTGGTAGTTTCACGCTTGGTAGATTATTTGATTTTATTTTTGCTCATTTTTGGTTTAATGGAGTTCTTTACCTTTCTTTAAAAATTTATTTCGTGGAAAAAAATTTTTTAATTAATTTTTGTTCATTTTGTATTGACATAGTCTTTTCAGGGAAAAAGAAAATAATAGTTTAAATCTTTTCGTTTTTTAAGACCCTATATTTTGGCCTGCTATTTGTATGCCGGAGAAAATTTTCAGTAATTTTCAACGATATACACCCTTTTAAAAATCTGGACACAAATAGTAATGTTTAATTTAGTTTCATATCTCCTCTAGTTGACCTGAACTAAAAAACTTGATACCATTCGCAAAAAAATCTGTTCACTTTCTTTGATATCTTGGATAAACTTACGCTAGTTTGATTTGGTTAAATTTTAAGAGCAGAAGTAGCCCCGAAAGTTTGAACATAATACCCTCAGTCGTTATTGGGATACTACTGGGATGTCCTATGGGGAAATAGCATTAACACAATTCCTTTTGATTTAGTCTTAAGGCAAAATTTTGTTTTAAACATAATGGACAAATGGGGGTGGGCGTGGAAGTGGGATTAGTTGCCCTCAAATCACTATCCACTATTAAAAAGGGCATTAGTCATTTCAATTTCCAATCAAATGAGCCCTTTTCCAAGTTTTTACGACAACTCCTTCGGTACGAAGTGCCCTGGTCTAAAGGGAAAAAAAATGAATAATACATTGTGCCAACATCGTTCTTTACTTAGGCAACGCGATTGCGCTGTCTATGATGATTTCTTATTATCATAGGGGATTATTTGCCCCCCAATCACTTTCCACTATTAAAAAGGGCATTAGCCATTCCAATTTCCAATCGAGTGAGCCCTTTTACAAATTTCCACGACAACTCCTTCGATATACGAAGTGCCCTGATCTAAAGGAAAAAATAAATTGCGCTGTTATGATAATTTCTGTTCGTTTTCAGTTTTAATGTTACTCTTTACTTTCAGTTGAAAAACCTTGTTTTTTAAATCACTGATTTTATTTAATGACCGATACAAGTACAGCCAAATATTTACATGAGTCCGCAATTTCCATGAAAAAGGACACCTTTCCTGTTGCAGAATCTGAGTATTCAAATGCAGACTGAAGCCATGTGTCATCTTATTCAGAAGAGAAGAGGCACTCAAGTTCACAGCATTCACCTAATACAGTGGTCAGCAGCCATTTTAGTTAAGAGACTCAAATATAAACAATGGGACGATTAATTAATATCTGACAACAATGTATGTCTATTAATGTATCAAATATATATCATAGCTTAGACATTCACTCAATTACGAGTGCCCCAACTGCAATTGCCTGACCCACAAATATTACTATTTACGCTAGTTTTACCCTAGGATGAAAGGATGATAAACTATCTACCTACAAGTAAAATGAATCTTTTTATGCAATTCTGAAACAAATGATAACTTTCACTTCTCTTTCAAAGTTTGGTAACTACATTTACTGTTTGGTATATATATATATATATATATATATATATATATATATATATATATATATATATATATATATATATATATATATATATATATATATATATATATATATATATATAGTTGAGCTAGATCGTCTTATTTTAAATTTCTACATACTTTAATTTCTCTCAGCAGGCTCCTTTGTCCTTAATAAAAATTTTCAGATTGAGGAGATTCACCTTGGGTGGTTAGCTTTTGTTTTTATTCCACTAGATTCCCAAACATCACAAATCCAAGTGTCATTATAGCTTCATTTTGAGTCTTTTATTTTCAATTGTTAAGACTTGATACACAGAAAGATGTTTTTGTCGACCTTTGGACACCGGAAGTGAAGTGTCTGTTTACGAAAAAACAAAATAGGTTACTCACTTTCTCTTATCTTGACTATGCTGAACAGATCAGGGTGAAATAAAATATTTGTAGATAAAAGAACACAAACATAGTTACAAAATACTTAATTTTACCACATTGCACCATAATTTTGTAAACTGTACCATATTTTGTGGGATTGTACTAAATTGTACCAGTAGAGGTGAAATGTACCAAAAATTGTACAATTGTACCACGTTTGGCATCGCTGTCTCTGATATGAGGTTAGATTTAGAGGTGGTAAGAATTCTTTCGGGTTGGCCAATTGTATTGTTTCTTCAGCAACTTTACTATTGGTAAGACCCTTCAAAAATTGTATAAGATTTAGATTTATTTGCAACAATTCCTCAGGGTTAAAGAAAACGACAGTAAATATATAGAGATTTTGTAAAAGTAAATAAAGTATTTCTTATTCTTTTATTTTATAGCATAATTATTATCAAAATTCTAAGTTAAATATTTATTTTATTGTCGATTCACTGTCAATTTTGATCATAAGAATATATGATCAAAGTAATGAAAAAAAATAAGCACAGGACTTTCAAAGAAAGAATCAATAAATAAATGTGCTAATTGAAGGGTTGACTACTCTTAGTTAAAATTGATAAGTTCTTGTGTTTCAGTATTTTGAAAATTAAACGGGGCTCAACAGAATATAATATTTTAAGCTTAGGGCTAGTATCCAAAATCATAAGAAACGAATATATTAATTTCGGAATTACGAGTGAAGTTATCCGGTTTAAGTTTCAAAAGCTTAGTCGTGGAAATTACAGAAGAAATATTACTAAATTAACAATTTGGAGCGGAAGAGGAAGAGGGGGGAGGGGAGCATACAATACGTAGAGCAGGAGAAATATGATTCATTACCCCAAGCCCTCTTATATAAATATTGAATAGGTAGTTATCTTGGTGGGGGTTTTTTCGCTGGTTTAGTCTCTTTTTTTATCGTGGTGGAAAAAATTCTATAAAAGAGATGTGTTTACTACCATACCCTAGTACCTGAAATAGGGCAAAATTATCATTTTATGTTTTTACTAAAAAGTGAATTTACCCACGAAATCAAAGTTCGGCTTAGACAATGGATTGTACTCAACATCTGAAGAGTATGGATTTGAAAGAAAGAGAAAGGTTCTGTTTTACTATTAGATAAAAACAAAATAAGGTTTCTTCAACTAAAAGTAAGGAGCAACCTTAAAATTTAAAACGAACAAAAATTTTTACGTATATAAAGGGGATTTCCCCCTCCTCAATACCTCGCTCTTTATGCTAAAGTTTGAATTTTGTCCTAACTCTTTGATAATGACTCCTGAAACACAGGGGCCGTTTAATTAGAACGATAAGACGCTTTTTTTAAAGTACTAAAAAACTTAACTGTAAAGAGTGAGGTGCTGAGGAGGGGACAACCCACTTTATATAAACAAAAATTTTTACGTATATAAAGGGGATTTCCCCCTCCTCAATACCTCGCTCTTTATGCTAAAGTTTGAATTTTGTCCTAACTCTTTGATAATGACTCCTAAAACACAGGGGCCGTTTAATTAGAACGATAAGACGCTTTTTTTAAAGTACTAAAAAACTTAAGTGTAAAGAGTGAGGTGCTGAGGAGGGGACAACCCACTTTATATACGTAATAATTTCTGTTCTTTTTAAGTTTTAATGTTTCTCTTTACTTTCAGTTTAAATAACTTGATTTTTTAAATTTAATTTCTGATCGTTTTTTAAATAATGCCAGGAAATCGGACCCTACCTCCACGGAGAAAGCCCCTCCCCACGAAAATATTCTCTAGCCAATTCAATCCCGGTGAAAATTTAATCCGGAAAATTACTCTAAACCCCTCCGCGCGTAAAATTGAGACAGAAAAGAGATAGCAAGACATATAAAACGAATTTTGGTTACTGTTGTACTATCTGTAACACACGCACTATATTATATAGGGAAGATACTTAAGAAATTAGGGAAACGGGTTTCTTTCAGCATAGAATTGGATTACAAACTGTCGTTTGTCATTGCGTTCACGATATTTAAACTATTGTTTTTGGGGTTTAGGGAAAAAAAATCCTAGGTTAGGTTAGGTTTCGTATGTAATATATGCTATGCCTTACCCCCACCCCCTAATGTGCAAATTTATAGCCGAAATTTGTTTTTAAACTATTATATTTTTATCCTATTTTGTTTTATTTCATTAGCATTAACCAAACTCTACTTTTCGCGTGTGTTACAGATAGTACAAAAGTACTGAATTTTTTATAAGAATTTTGGCGAATTCTCCCAGTGTATAATTTCCCCTGACAAGTTTAATCCCTGGAAACGTCCCTTCCCACAGAAAATTCTCCTGTGGAAAAACACCCAAATGAAAATTTGCCCTCCCCCATCCAAAAATATATGCATACATCCCAATAACAAATACTATGCATAAACAATGGGCAAATTTTATAAATTAAAGACCTTTACCCTGGGGATGTGGGGGGATTGTGTTATTCCCAAAGGCATAGTTATTGGGCCTTTCAACTATGATGAACAAAATGGCTATCTCAAAATTTTGATCAGACGACTTTGGCAAAAAAGGGGCGGGGAAGGGGGCCTAGTTGTCCTCCAATTTTTTGGTCACTTAAAAAGGGCACTAGAAAATTTTTATTTCCGTTTAAATGAGCCCTCTTCCGATATTTTAGGACCACTTGGTCAATATGATTACCCCTGGGGAAAAAAAAATAATAAACACGCATGCCAAAAAATACAAAATTCCACATTTTTGCAAATAGGAGCTTGAAACCTCTAGTAGGGTTCTTAGATAGGCTGAATCTGATGGTGTGATTTTCATTAAGATCAATTGACTTTTAGGGGATGTTTCCTCCTTTTCTCGAAAATCAAGAAAGATTTCTCTCGTAACCATTGATGGGTAGGATTAAACTTAAGGAAATTTATATATTGGAAATCAACATAAAAGACCAATTCTTTTGATATATATATATATATATATATATATATATATATATATATATATATATATATATATATATATATATATATATATATATATATATATATATATATATATATATATATATATATATATATATATATATATATATATATATATATTGGTATCAAAAATCTGTTTTTTAGAGCTTTGGTTACTATTCAGCTGGCTCAGTCCCTACTTACAGTTCGTTATGATAATCTGATAAGCTGATGATAATTTAGTGTTAAACACTAGTTTAGTGGTTAAAACTAGTAAGTTTTAAACACTGGACCTAAAGAAAGCTACATATAGGCTACAGCTACAGATACAGGAAAGTAATATTTAAAAATGTTGTTTTCCACTCTTTCTATGTTGGGGAAACTTAATTTGGATTTTTTTCTACGGGGGGGGGGGGATTACAAAAAAAACACTTTTAAAACGTATCAAAAATGCGTTACATATTTATTTTTGTTACGTTTTTACGAGCCGGACAAACATTTCGGGGGGAAGGGGTTCAAACCCCCTCCCCCCTGGATTAGGGGTTAGGGGTTTGAAATCCCATGGAAGGATTTGAAAATCCCTAAATATCTTATTTAAAAAGAAAAGTAATGTACTGAAATTCAAGTAAAGCATACTGTAATAATTGATTACACCATTGAATCTACATAGCCCAACTAAACAGAAGAATATCAACTGATGTCTGTCGAAATGATATATTGCTTTTATTGAATTATTTTTCTCTTTAAAAAATATATCAAGGGAAGGTATCTTGCTTAAATGGGGCCCAGAAAGACTTTTTATTTTTTAAAGTGAATATCCCTGTATACCGAACATTTTGTCGTATCCAGATTATTCAAAAAAATTCTATCTAGCTAAGGATATGAGTGCAGTTGCTTGTGGAGCATAATTTACTGTAAAATATAATTAGGATAGGTCGAGGCTCTTTTAAAGACTCGGAATAGCCTTTTTACAAATTCCACTCAAAATTTTAGCCAAAATTTAGCCCGACTGCCAGGAGGTGTCTTAATTGCAAAGTTGAAAATGTCTTATGCAAAGCAGTTAGATCTTTAATGTAATGTTAGATCTTTAATGTAAAATTTAATGTATTAAATTCGGAAAATATCAATATCTTTCTGAAGAATGTAAAGATGTCTATATACTTTCTGTAGCACAAAATTAGGATGTTTCGATGGCAAAGAAGAAGTCATTCTTTCAGGCTACATTCCGTGTTGAATATGCTATGACTAAAAGTCACTTTCAACCAAGAGATTAACCTTTGTTTTTGAAGTTTTTAAGTTAAAGTTGAAGTGTTTTTGAAGTTGAAGAGATTAACCTTTGTTCTTGAAGTTTTTGTTGTTTTTGGGAATCAACCGACTGCTAATATTTGAATTTTAACGGACGGAAAGCACTGTCGAATCTAACGAATTGGTTTTTCTTATTTTTTTTCATGATTCAGCATGGCAGCACTGACAAGAAAATGATACTTCCTTAGAAACTTCATAATTTCAAAATAACCAAAAGAAAAATTTCAAGGGTGAATAGAATTAAGATGGGTCCTGGGGCTTCGGTTACTATTGAGCTTCGGTTTTAGAGCTTCTGTTACTATTGAGCCGGGTCACTCCTTGCTTACAGTTCGTTACCACGAACTGTTTGATTTCTGTTCGTTTTGAGTTTCATTTATTTATTGATAGTGATTTGTCGTAGTTTTACGCTTGGAAAATTATTTGACTTTATTTTTGCTCATTCTTGGCTTAATGAAACTCTTTTTTTGCTTGAAAAACTTGCATTGTGGAAATAGTTTTTAAACTAATTTCTGTTCGTTTTTTATTGACATGGGTGTTTTTCATGGACAAAATAATATTTTATATCTTTTCTGTTTTTTTTTTCTATAAGAATCCATAGTGTGGGTTACTATTTGTATGTTGGGGAAACTCTTTTCAACAATATTTAATTGTTGGGCATATCAAAAATATAACTTTCTTAATATAATAGCTTAATAGCTATAATATATAGTTATAAGTTATTAATCTTATTTTATAACAAACTTATCCTGTCTTGTGTTTTTTTAAACAAAAATAGTTTGTTATGCCTTCATTTTCGTGTTGAAGACACAAAAGCCATTCTAATCCTCTCATCCTACGACATTAGACAACAAAATACGTTTGAAATGTTTAACTTTTTTAACTTTAATAAATAAAAAAATATTAAAACCTTAAGGAATATATGTCAGTATATGTGCATTAAACTGACAATCCACGGCCATTTTTTCAGTAAGCTGCAAATTGTGTTCTAGTCTTGAGAAGGTATGGGGCTTGTCAAAGACATAATTTCCAGACCTTTCAACTACGATGAACAAAATGGCATACTAAAAATTTTGGTTGGACATGTTTGGGGAAATGTTCGGCGTGGAAAGGGGTTAGTTGCCAGTAGTATCGATATACACAATATGAACCCTACAAGGAAATATACAAGAAAATGTGTGCACTTTCAACGGGACAAGACCTGTCAGACCACTTTCTGCAGCTAAAAGGACAGATTTACCTGCCAGACAGGTTTCTGAGGTTAACAGCCAAGCTGATTGACACCCAAGCTGAGTTTGTAATAGACTCATGGCTAGGTTTAGTGATTGCATACAATATTAGAAATATCGAAAAGCTGTATAATTTACGTAAAGCAACTCAATTTGCGAAAAAGATATTACATTGGCATAACTCTGCTCTGGACGTCCTTAATGAGGATATGAATAATAGGGTTGAAACTAGGGTGAGAATAATACGAGAATTATTTTAGTTTGTTAGAATGAAAGTGGTAAAAAGGGTTAAACTGCTTACCAGATAAGGTAAGTCTGAGAGGATGGTAAGTCTCACACAACTTGACATAAATATTGACAAAAACATATAAAAACATAAACCGCAACCACCAATAACCCTAACCAGCAAGGACCTCAACCTCCAAGAGCCCCTCTCACCGACCTCCAAGAGGCCCCCTCCATCCTAATTTTTGGGGCCCCCTCCCCCCCCTTTTAAACTTTTTTGTATTTATTTTTTTAAAATGGCAATTTTTTTCAAATATCTTTACATGTCTTAGAATGACATAAAACATAAAAATATTGCATTTAATATTTTCCAAATTCAAAATGAAAATGATATAGAAATGTTAGGCGTGACTATTACTATTTGAAAAATAATGTTTGTAGTAGCACTTTTTTTTGGACTGAACTTTTTTGGACCTAAAATTGTTCAAATTTTTTTACATATCTTAAAATGACATGAAATATGCTTGTGGCTGTACCAATCGTACTCTATGCTTGCTCATAGACACGAAACGGCTTTCCCGTTTCATAAGCGACTTTGTGCATCGTTGCGTTGAATTTAGGTTAGAATGGTTAAAGTTGGCAGCACACCTGCTCAGACACACACTCATAGTGAGAGAGACGTGCAAAAAGCTAGGTTAATTTAGGTTCACTTAGAGTGGTGCGTAATGAGTTTTGCATGTCTCTCTCACTATGACTGCGTGTCTGAGTGGTTGTTTTGCCATCTATAACCAGACTAACCTAAATTCAATGCAACGATGCATAAAATCAAAATTAATAAGATTTATATTTTATTAATTTTATCCTATGTATCCGACAAAACCGTTGAAAATGAATTTATTCACCCTGGTATTTAAATTTAGTCAATTTTATCCGATGTATCTGACAAAAGATGTTGATAAAAAAATTATTCACTCTGACACTTAGATGTCCGATATCATGGGATAAAATTTTTATCAATTTTATCCCATGTATCCGAAAGAAGGATGTTGATATAGAATTTAATCACTCTGAAACTTATATTTTGATAATGTTATCCGACGTATCCAGCAAAGATGTTGACAAGGAATTTATTTACTCTGACACTTAGATTTTGTCAATGTTATCCTATGTAACTGACAAAGGATGTTGTTACAGAATTTAGTCACTCTGATACTTAGATTTTGATAATGTTACCCGACATATCCAGCATAGGATGTTGATTAAGAATTTTTTCACTCTGATAATTAGGTTTTGTCAATTTTATCTTACGTATCTGACAAAAAATGTTGATAAAGAATTTATTCATTCTAATAAATAAACTTTGTCAATGATATCCGACGTATCCGACAAATGATGTCGATAAAAAAATGTTAATAAGGAATTTATTCACTCTGATACTTAGATTTTGAAAATGTTAACCGACATATCTGACTAATGATGCTTAATAAATAATTTATTCAATCTGATACTTAGATGTATCCAACAAGAGAAGTTGATAAATAATTTATTCACACTGATAATTAGATTTTGACAACGTTATCCAACATATCTGAAAAAAAGATGCTGATAAAAAATTTATTCAATCTGATACTTAGACTTTGTAAATTTTATCCGGATAATCGATGTATCTGGCATAGGATGTTGATAAAGAATTTATTCGTTCTGATATTTAGATTTTGTCAATTTTATACGACATATCCGACAAAAGCTGTTGATAAGAAATTTATTCAATCTGATTCTTAGATTTTGTAAATTTTATACGATTAATCTGACAAAGATGTTGATAAAAATTTATTCACTCTGACACTTAGATTTTCTCAGTGCTATCTTATGAATCCGTCAATATATGCTGATAAAGAATTTAATCACTCTGATACACTCTGATACTTAGATTTTGTCAATGTTATCCAAAGTGTCAAACAAAGGATGTCGATAAAGAATTTATTCTATCTGATGCTTAGATTTTATCAATTTTATCCGATGTATCTGACAAAAAAATGCTGATAAAAATTATTCACTCTGATACTTAGATTTTGTTAGTGTTATCCAATTTATCCGACAAAAGACGTTGATAAAGAATTTATTCAATCTGATACTTAAATTTTGTCAATTTTATACGATGTATCTGACAAAAGATGCTGGTAAAGAATTTATTCACCCTGATACTTAGAATTTGTCAATTCTATCCGACGTATTCAAGAAATGATGATGATAAAGAATTTTAATAAAGAGAGTATTCACTCTGATACTTAGATTTGGTCAATGTTATCAAACGTATCTGTCAAAGGACATTGATAAAGAATTTGTTCACTCTGATGCTTAGATTTTCTCAATTTTATCAAGCGTATCTGACAAAAGACGATGATAAAGAATTTATTCACTATGATACTTAGATTTCGTGAATTTTATCTGATGTAACTGACAAAGAAAGTTAATAAAAGAATCAATTCACTCTGATTCTTAGATTTTCACAATATTTTCCGACGTATCTGACAAAAATTCGATAAAGAATTTATTCAATCTGATAATTCGATTTTCTTAATTTCATCCGATGTAACTGATAGATATATTGATAGAAAACATTTATTCACTCTAATACTTAGATTTTGTCAATGTTATCCTATGTATCCGAGAATAAATGTTGATATAAAATTTAATCACTCTGGCTCTTAGATTTTGATAATGTTAACCGATGTATCCAGAAAACGATGCTGATAAAGAATGTATTCACTATGATACTTGGAATTTCTCAATTTTATCCAATGTATCCGACAAATGATATCGATAAAGAATGTTAATAAGGAATTTGTTCACTTTGATACTTAAATTTTGTCGGTGCAATCAAACGTATCTGTCAAAAGAGATTGATAAAGAATTTATTCACTCTGATGCTTAGATTTTCTCAATTTTATTAAGCATATCTGACGAAAGACGACGATAAAGAATTTATTCACTATGATACTATCAAACGTATTTGTCAAAATATATTGATAAGAAATTTTTCACTCTGATGCTAAGATTTTCTCAATTTTATCAAACATATTTGACAAAAGACGATGATAACGAATTTATTTATTCCGATTCTTAGATTTTGACAATGTTATCCGATGTATCCGACAAAGGATGTTGATAAATTAGTTATTCAATCTGATACTTAGATTTTGTCAATTTTATCCGATGTATCTGACAAAGATGCTGATAAAAAAAATTTATTCACTCTGATACTTAGATTTTGTCAATGTTATCCCATGTATCCGACAATAGATTTTAATACAGAATTTAATCACTCGGACACTTAGGTTTTGATAATGTTAGCCGACATATCCGGCAAAAGATGTTGATAAAGTATCTATTCGCTCTGATGCTTAGATTTAACAATTTTATTCCGACCTATCCAACAAAAGATGTTGATAAAGAATTTATTCATTCTAATACAAAGATTTTGTCAATGTTATCCGATGTATTCGATACATGATATCGATAAAGAATGTTAATATAGAATTTGTTCACTCTGATACTTAAATTTTGTCAGTATTATCAAAAGTATGTGTCAAAAGACATTGATAAAGAATTTATTCACTCTGATACTTAGATTTTCTCAGTTTTATCAGGCATAACTGACGAAGGACGATGATAAAGAATATATTCACTCTGATACTTAGATTTTGTGAATATTACCTGATGTATCCGAGAAAAGAAGTTGAAAAGGAATTTATTCACTATAATACTTAGATTTGGTCAGTGTTATCAAACGTATCTGTCAAAAGACATTTATAAAGAATTTATTCACTCTGATACTTAGATTTTCTCAATTTTATCAAGCACATCGGACAAAGGATGTTGATAAAGCATTTATTCACTCTGATACTTAGACTTTGTGAATGTTATCTGATGCATCAGACAAAGGAAGTTGATAGGGAATTTATTCAGTCTAATAGTTATATTTTGACAATGTTATCAGACGTATCCGACAAAAGATGCTGATGAATAATTTATTCAATCTGATACTTAGATTTTGTCAATTTTATCCGATGTATCTGACAAAGATGTTGATAAAAAAAATTATTCACTCTGATACTTAGATTTTGTCAATGTTATTCCAGGTATCTGAAAATAGATGTTGATACAGAATTTAATCACTCTGAAGCTTAGGTTTTGATAATGTTAACCGACATATCCGGCGAAGGATGCTGATAAGGAATCTATTCGCTCTGATACTTAGATTATATCAATTTTATCCTGAGCTATCTGACAAAAGATGTTGATAAAGAATTTATTCATTCTGATTCTTAGATTATTTATATGTTAACCTATATATCCGACACATGATGTATAAAATTCCTTTTCTTACATCTCCGATGTTTTAATAGACATTCTAAACGTTTGTTATGCTATCATACTCTAACAATAATGAGAAAATAACAAGGTAATGCATAATGTATTTTTAATGAAATAATGGCATGTAGAATATGAATACAAAAACAGATTATTGTACATTATTAATATCATTGAAAAACTTTGGACATTTTGAATCTGTTCCATAAAATAGTTCACCATGTTCTCTCTTGATACTGTAGCTATTGTCTTCTCATAGTTCGTAATCAGTATAATAATCATTGATCCATTTTGAGTCATGCACAATTTTCGTTGGGTATCATATACAGGTTCAATATGCGTTTCATCTTTGATATTAATGGGTTCATCGACTATATGATCAATAGTAGCAATAATATTCACCTGTGCATTATTTTCCATCAATTTATCTTTATATTCATTAGAGAAATTTTCTGTCAATGCCGTTTTGATTTTGCTAGCGATATTACTGTCTATTCTCAAATTGTTTTTACACAGGTAACAATTCTGGCATGTAGACATGATATGATTTATGATATTAGTGCAACAGTTGGTCTTTCGTTTTATCTTCAGTTTTATTTGAATATTAATACCGGAACGATGGCAGTTGGATCTATCAACAGGTAAAGTGTTACCAGAACCATTAGCGAGAAGATGCCCATCTTCATCGACTATTTTTTTTATGTTGGCATTCTCTTTTAGCACTAACTTCTCTGTAGATCTCACTCTCGCATATCCACCATGAGTGTTGTTGAATGGTTTCGGTAGTCCAAAGAAATTTAGCTTTTCGCTGTCATGACAACGCACACATACATTTCTAATAAGATCTCCATTAATAGGCCTACTTGTTTCATAATTCAAATATCGATCCTTGTCAGCATTCAACGCAACGATGATTTTATCGTGTGTACACACTTTCTTTGAATAATTTATTTTCACTGTTTTTTTCTAAATATGATGCAGGTATTTATCCTGTCAATGTCTGAAAATTACTGATTTAATATATACATTAAACTAGGTAGTGTTGATAACCTGCCATTGCCATAGAGTACCACTGGGAAAGCCGCGTCGTGTCTATGAGAAAACATAGAGTACGATTTGTACAACCGCAAGCATAATTCATGTCATTTTTAGATATGTAAAAAAAGTCCCAAAATAATTAGTCAAAAAAAGAAAAAAAAGTGCTACTACAAATATTATTTTTTTATGGTAAAAGTCACGACTAACATTTCTATATCATTCTCATTTTGAATTTGGAATAGAGAAATGCGAATTTTTATGTTTTAAGTATATTTTATGTCATTCTAGGACATGTAAAAAGTTAAAAAAAAAATACCATGTTAAGAAAGAAAATAAAAAAAGAATTTAAAAAAATGGGGGAAGGGCCCAAAAATGTTGCAGGGAGGGGGCCCCTTGGAGGTTGGGAAGAGGGGCTCTTGGAGGTCGAGGTCCTTGGTGGTTAGGGTCATTGGTGGTTGCGGTCCTTGATGGTTCAAAATCATAACCATCTCACTAGTTAATTTCTTAGGATTTCTAAGGAATGTTTTGAATTTCTATATTAAATTTATTTTTTATTATCTACAACTTTATTGGTTTCAACTTTTTAGCATACTCCAATGCTAAAGCATATTTTATGTTGGCAACAATCTTCAATTGGTACTTGTGTATTATACAGAACACAGTCAAGAAGTAAAGCTAGGTCAAATCACAAGATCACTTTGGTACCTATAACTATTAGTTTCAACTTTTTAGCATACTTCAATGCTAAGGCATATTTTATATTGACAACACTGCTCGATTGACACTTGTGTATTATACAGAACACTGTCGAGGAGTAAAGCTAGGTCAAGCCACAAGGTCATCTTGGTGCCTGTGACTCTATTAGTTTCAACTTTTTAGCATAACCCAATGCTGAAGCATATTTTATATTGGCAAGACTGCTCAAATGGTAGTTATATATTTTACAGAAAACATCCAAGAAGTAAAACTAAGTCAAGTCCCGTGATCACCTTGTCTGCAGCAACCGTTTCCATAGACTGATACATATGATGTCATTCTAACATTTATGTCAAGTTGCGTGAAACTTACCACCCTCTCAGACTTACCTTAACTGGTAAGCAGTTTAATCCTTTTTACCACTTTCAATCTAACCAACTAAAATAATTCTCGTATTATTCTCATCCTGGTTTCAACCCTATTATCCTCATTAAGGACGTTGAGAGCAGAGTTATGCGAACGGAATACCTTTTTCGCAAATTGATTTAGCTTTACGCAAATGATACAACTTTTTGATATCTCTAATATTGTATCCAATCATTAAACCTAGCTATGAGTCTATTACACGCTCAGCTTGGGTGTTAACAAGTTTGGCGGTTAACCTCAGAAACTTGTCTGGCAGGTAAATCTGTCTGTGTAACTTTGATCCACAAATGGGTATTGACTCAGAAACCTGTCCGGCAGGTAAATCTGTCTTTGTAGCAGCAGAAAGGGATCTAACAGGTCTTGTCCCGTTGAAACTGCACACATTTTTTGTTTATTTCCTTGTAAGGTTCATATTGAATATATCGATACTACTGTTGCCCTCCAGTCACTTTTGACTTTTAAAAAGGGCACTAGCCCTTTCAATTTCCAGTCGAATGAGCTTTTTTCGAACTTACTACGGCAACTCGTTTTGTACGATTTGTCCTGGTCTAAAACCAAAAAAAAGCTTAAAATAAAAACGTAATAATAGATTGTGCCCACATCGCTCTCAGAATTTCCAGACCTATCAACTAAGCTGAACAAAATGGCTATCTCAAAATTAGGATTAGATGTAATTTAGGAATTGATGGGGTTGGGGGGGCTTGTTGCCCTCCAATCACTTTTGACTAATAAAAACGGCACTAGCCCTTTCAATTTTCAATCGAATGAGCCTTTTTCGAAGTTCCTACGACAACAAATGGCCCTCTAAATGCTTCTTTTAGATGTATATCGGGGAAATACGAGGTTTGAGGCGGTATCCACCCTTTGATCACTCAGAATCTTAAAAATAAACACTAGAACTTCTAATTACCAATCCAATAGGTACCTTCCAAAGTTTATACGATCACCCTTTCCTTGTAGACCTTATATGCCCCCAGGGCATAACTTAAATCCCTTGCCCTGAGGGCTTTGGGAGCCCTCAAAAATACTCAGAATCGAAAATAAACGGGATGTGCCTCAAGGGGAAGGCTCAGAGGCCCTTCGTTCCCCCATTTCTGAGGGCAGGGGCGGGGGGGTCAATTTTGGAGGGAAAACCAAAAATACTCAGAATCAAAAATAAACGGGATCTGCCTCAAGGGCAAGGCTCAGAGGTCCTTCGTTCCTCCATTTCTAAGGGCAGGGGAGGGGGGTGAATTTTGGAGGGAAAACCGAAAATACTCAGAATCGAAAATAAATGGGATCTGCCTCAAGGGGAAGGCTCAGAAGCCCTTCGTTCCCCTATTTCTGAGGGCAGGGGGGTCAATTTTGGAAGGAAAACCAAAAATACTCGGAATCGAAAATAAACGGGATCTGCCTGAAGGGCAAGGCTCAGAGGTCCTTCGTTCCCCCATTTATGAGGGCCGGGGGGGGGGGAGGGTCAATTTTGGAGGGAAAACCAAAAATACACAGAATCGAAAAGAAATGGGAACTCCCCCAAGGGGATGGCTCAGAGGCCATGCGGTCCCCCATGTCTGAGGGCAGGGGAGGGAGGGGGTCAATTTTGGAGGGAAAACCAAAAAATACTCAGAATCGAACTGCCTCAAGGGCAAGGCTCAAAGGCCCCTCCTTCCTCCATTTCTGAGGGTTCGTTCCCCCATTTCTGAGGGCAGGGGAGGGGGGGTCAATTTTGTAGGGAAAACCAAAAATACTCAGCATCGAAAAAAAATGGGATCTGCATCAAGGGGAAGGCTCAGAGGCCCTTCGTTCCCCCATTTCTGAGGGCATGGGAGGGAGGGGGGTCAATTTTGTAGGGAAAACCAAAAAATACTCAGAATCGAAAATAAATGGCATCTGCTTCAATGGCAAGGCTCAGAGGCCCCTCCTTCCTCTATTTCTGAGGGCAGGGGAGGGGGGTCAATTTTGGAGGGAAAAAAAAAAATTCTCAGAATCAAAAATAAACGGGATCTGCCTCAAGGGCAAGGCTCAGAGACCCCTCCTTCCCCAATTTCTTAGGGCAGGGGAGGGGGTCAATTTTGGAGGGAAAACCAAAAATACTCAGAAACGAAAATAAACGGGATCTGCCTCAAGGGCAAGGCTCAGAGGCCCCTCCTTCCCCCTCAGAAAAAGTTTTAACAAGAAATGTCTGAAAAGTATTTTTTTTGGGGGGGGGATGGAGCGATGACAGATTGGATGTCTCAGACTAGTGATAGTGCTGTACTGTGGTACGAATTGCTTGTGAAAAACCCAAATGAATTAGTTGAAAATAAAGTTTTAACAAGAAATGTCTGAAAAGTTTTTTTTTGGGGGAGTGAGGGCGATGACAGAGTGGATGTCTTAGACTAGCTATAGTGCTGTACTCTGGCATGAATTGCTTTCAAAAACCCGGATGAATTAGTTGAAAATAAAGTTTTAACAAGAAATGTCTGAAAAGTATTTTTTTAGGGGGGGGGGTGAGGGCGATGACAGAGTGGATGTCTTAGACTAGTTATAGTGCTGTACTGTGGTACGAATTGCTTGTGAAAAACCCGGATGAATTAGTTGAAAATAAAGTTTTAACAAGAAATGTCTGAAAAGTATTTTTTTTTTGGGGGGTGGGAGGCGATGACAGAGTGGATGTCTTAGACTAGTTATAGTGCTGTAATATGGCATGAATTGCTTTCGAAAACCCGGATGAATAAGTTGAAATAAAGTTCTAACAAGAAATGTCTGAAAAGTATTTTTTGGGGGGATGGGGCGATGACTGAGTGGATGTCTTAGACTAGTGATAGTACTGTACTGTGGTACGAATTGCTTGTGAAAAACCCAAATGAATTAGTAGAAAATAAAGTTTTAACAAGAAATGTCTGAAAAGTTTTTTTTTGGGGGGTGGGAGGCGATGACAGAGTGGATGTCTTAGACTAGTTATAGTGCTGTACTCTGGCATGAATTGCTTTCGAAAACTTGGATGAATTAGTTGAAATAAAGATTTAACAAGAAATTTCTGAAAAGTATTTTTTTTGGGGGGCGGGAGGCGATGACTGAGTGGATGTCTTAGACTAGCTATAGTGCTGTACTCTGGCATGAATTGCTTTCGAAAACCCGGATGAATTAGTTCAAATAAAGTTTTAACAAGAAATGTCTGAAAAGTATTTTTTTTTAGGGGGAGGGGGGCGATGACAGAGTGGATGTCTTAGACTAGTTATAGTGCTGTACTCTGGCATGAATTTCTTTCGAAAACCCGGATGAATTAGTTGAAAATAAAGTTTTAACAAGAAATGTCTGAAAAGTATTTTTTGGGGGGTGGGGCGAAGACAGAGTGGATGTCTTAGACTAGTTATAGTGCAGTACTCTGTCATGAATTTCTTTTGAAAACCCGGATGAATTAGTTGAAAATAAAGTTATAACAAGAAATGTCTGAAAAGTATTGATGACAGAGTGGATGTCTTAGACTACTTATAGTGCTGTACTCTGGCATGAATTGCTTTCGAAAACCCGGATGAATTAGTTGAAAATAAAGTTTTAACAATAAATGTCTGAATTTTTTTTTTTTTTGTTAAACACAATTGGCTGAAATAAAAGCGGAAGTCTTAAAATCACATCTCAAGGTCAGTAAATAATTACTTTTTTTTTTGTTTTTTTTTGTTAAACACGATTGGCTGAAATAAAAGCGAAACTTTTAAAATCACAACAACTAAAGGTCGGTAAATGATTCCTTTGTTTTTTTTTTATTAAACACGAGCTATTGTAGAAAATAATTTCAAAGTACCAAGTCAAATTATACTTACACTATTATAGAAAACAATTTCAAAGTACCATGTGACAAGAGTGTTAAGCTATCATAGAAAATATATTTAAAATACCAAGTCAAATGATATTTACGCTATTGTAGAAAATAATTTCAAAGTACCAATTCACATGATAGTTACACTCATGTAGAAAATAATTTCAAAGTACCAAGTAACATTATAGTTACGTTATTATAAAAAATAATTTCAAAATACCAAGTCACATGATAGTTACGCTTTTGTAGAAAATAATTTCAAAGTACCAACTCACATGATAGTTACGCTATTATAGAAAATAATTTCAAAGTACCAAGTCACATTATAGTTACTTTATTGTAGAAAATAATTTGAAAGTACCAAGTCACATGATAGTTACGCTTTTGTAGAAAATAATTTCAAAGTACCAAGTCAAATTATAGTTACGCTATTGTAGAAAATAATTTAAAAGTACCAAATCGCATGATAGTTAAGCTTTTGTAGAAAATAATTTCAAAGTACCAAGTCACATGATAGTTACGCTATTGTAGAAAATAATTTCAAAGTACCAAGTCACATGATAGTTACGCTATTGTAGAATATAATTACAAAGTACCAAGTCACATGATAGTTACTCTATTATAGAAAATAATTTCAATGTGCCAAGTCACATTATAGTTACGCTATTGTATAAAATAATTTCAAAGTACCAAGTCACATGATAGTTACGCTTTTGTAGAAAATAATTTCAAAGTACCATGCCACATGATAGTTACGCTTTTGTAGAAAATAATTTCAAAGTACCAAGTCACATGATAGTTACGCTATTGTAGAAAATAATTTCAAAGTACCAAGTCACATTATAGTTACGATATTGTAGAAAATAATTTCAAAGTACAAAATCACATGATAGTTACGATTTTTTAGAAAATAGTTTCAAAGAACCATGTCACATGATAGTTACGCTATTGTAGAAAATAATTTCAAAGTACTAAGTCACATGATAGTTACGCTTTTGTATAAAATAATTTCAAAGTACCATGTCACATGATAGTTACGCTGTTGTAGAAAATAATTTCAAAGTACCAAGTCACATGATAGTTACGCTATTGTAGAAAATAATTTCAAAGTACTAAGTCACATGATAGTTACGCTATGGTAGAAAATAGTTTAAAAGTAACAAGTCACAAGATAGTTACGCTATTGTAGAAAATAATTTCAAAGTACCAAGTCACATGATAGTTACGTTATTTTAGAAAATAATTTCAAAGCACCAAGTCACATGATAGTTACGCTACTTTAGAAAATAATTTCAAAGTACCAAGTCACATGATAGTTACGCTATTGTAGAAAATAATTTCAAAGTACCAAATCACATGATAGTTAATATATTGTAGAAAATAATTTCAAAGTACCAAGTCACATGATAGTTAGGCTATTATAAAAAATAATTTCAAAGTACCAAGTCACATGATAGACACGCTATTTTAGAAAATAATTTCAAATTACCAAGTCATATGATAGTTACGCTATTGTAGAAAATAATTTCAAAGTACCAACTGTAGAAAACAATTTCAAAGTACCATGTCACATGATAGTTACGCTATTTTAGAAAATAATTTCAAAGTACCAAGTCACATTATAGTTACGCTATTGTAGAAAATAATTTCAAAGTACCAAGTCACATGATAGTTACGCTATTATAGAAAATAATTTCAAATTACCAAGTCACATGATAGTTACACTATTGTAGAAAATAATTTCAAAGTACCAAGTCACATGATAGTTGCGCTATTATAGAAAATAATTTCAAAGTACCAAGTCACATTATAGTTACACTATTGTAGAAAATAATTTCAAAGTACCAAGTCACATGATAGTTACGCTTTTGTAGAAAATAATTTCAAAGTACCAAGTCACATGATAGTTACGCTTTTGTAGAAAATAATTTCAGAGTATCAAGTCCCATGATAGTTACGCTATTGTAGAAAATAATTTCAAAGTACCAAGTCACATGATAGTTACGCTATTGTAGAAAATAATTTCAAAGTACCAAGTCACATGATAGTTACGCTATTGTAGAAAATAATTTCGAAGTACAAAATCACATGATAGTTACAAGATTATAGAACATAATGTCAAAGTACCAAGTCACATGATAGTTACGCTATTGTATAAAATAATTTCAAAGTACCATGTCACATGATAGTTACGCTATTGTAGAAAATAATTTCAAAGTACCATGCCACATGATAGTTACGCTTTTGTAGAAAATAATTTCAAAATACCAATTCATATTATAGTTAAGCTAGTGTAGATAATAAATTCAAACTAACAATTAAAATGATAGTTTAGATTTTGCTTAAAATGATTACAAAGTCCGAATTAAAATTCTTGTTAAGATTTTGTAGAAAATAATTTAAAAGTATCATGTCGCATTATAGTTATGCTTTTGTATAAAATAGTTTCAAAGTACAAATTCACATGATAGTTACGGTTTTTTAGAAAATAATTTCAAAGTACCATGTCACATGATAGTTACGCTTTTTTAGAAAATAATTTCAAAGTACCAAGTCGCATGATAGTTACGCTATTGTAGAAAATAATTTCAAAGTACTAAGTCACATGATAGTTAATCTATGGTAGAAAATAGTTTAAAAGTAACAAGTCACAAGATAGTTACGCTATTGTAGAAAATAATTTCAAAGTACCAAGTCACATGATAGTTACGTTATTATAGAAAATAATTTCAAAGTACCAAGTCACATGATAGTTACGCTACTATAGAAAATAATTTCAAAGTACCAAGTCACATGATAGTTACGCTTTTGTAGAAAATAATTTCAAAGTACCAAGTCACATGATAGTTACGCTATTGTAGAAAATAATTTCAAAGTACCAAGTCACATGATAGTTACGCTATTGTAGAAAATAATTCCAAAGTACCATAGTCACATGATAGTTACGCTATTATAGAAAATAATTTCAGTACCAGTCACATTATAGTTACGCTATTGTATAAAATAATTTCAAAGTACCAAGTCACATGATAGTTACGCTTTTGTAGAAAATAATTTCAAAGTACCATGCCACATGATAGTTACGCTATTGTAGAAAATAATTTCAAAGTACCAAGTCACATGATAGTTACGCTATTGTAGAAAATAATTTCAAAGTACCAAGTCACATTATAGTTACACTATTGTAGAAAATAATTTCAAAGTACCAAGTCACATGATAGTTACGCTTTTGTAGAAAATAATTTCAAAGTACCATGTCACATGATAGTTACGCTATTGTAGAAAATAATTTCAAAGTACCAAGTCACATGATAGTTACGCTATTGTAGAAAATAAATTCAAAGTACCAACTCACATGATAGTTACGCTATTGTATAAAATAATTTCAAAGTACCAAGTCACATGATAGTTACGCTATTATGGAAAATAATTTCAAAGTACCAAGTCACATGATAGTTACGATATTGTAGAAAATAATTTCAAAGTACCAAGTAACATGATAGTTACGCTTTTGTAGAAAATAATTTCAAAGTACCAAGTCACATGATAGTTACACTATTGTAGAAAATAATTTCAAAGTACCAAGTCACATGATAGTTACGCTTTTGTAGAAAATAATTTCAAAGTACCAAGTCACATGATAGTTACGCTTTTGTAGAAAATAATTTCAAAGTACCAAGTCACATGATAGTTACGCTATTGTAGAAAATAATTTCAAAGTACCATGTCACATGATAGTTACGCTTTTGCAGAAAATAATTTCAAAGTACCAAGTCACATGATAGTTACGCTATTATAGAAAATAATTTCAAAGTACCAAGTCACATGATTCTTAAGATACTTTAGAAAATAATTTCAAAGTACCATGTCACATGATAGTTAATATAATGTAGAAAATAATTTCAAATTACCAAGTCACATAATAGTTATGCTATTGTAGAAATTAATTTAAAAGTACAAAGTCACAGGAGAATTACGATACAATATAAAATAAAATATAAGTGCCAACTAACATTATAGTTACTATATAGTATAAAATTATATAAATGTACCAAGTAAAATGATATTTACGTTATTTTAGAATATCATTTCAAAGTACCAAGTCACATGATAGTTACTCGTTTATAGAAAATAATTTCAAAGTACCAAGTCACATGATAGTTACGCTTTTGTAGAAAATAATTTCAAAGTACTAAGTCACATGATAGTTACGCTATTATAGAAAATAATTTTAAAGTACCAAGTCACATGATAGTTACGCTATTATAGAAAATAAATTCAAAGTACCAAGTCACATGATAGTTACTATATTATAGAAAATAATTTCAAAGTATTAAGTCACATGATAGTTATGATATTGTAGAAAATAATTTCAAAGTACCAACTGTAGAAAATAATTTCAAATTACCAAGTCACATGATAGTTACGCTTTTGCAGAAAATAATTTCAAAGTACCAAGTCACATGATAGTTATGTTATTATAGAAAATAATTTCAAAGTACCATTTCACATGATAGTTAAGTTATTGTAGAAAATAATGTCATAGTACCAAGTCACACGATAGTTAAGCTGTTTTAGAAAATAATTTCAAAGTACCAAGTCACTTGATATCTACGATAATATACAAAATAATTTCAAAGCACCATGTCACGTGATAGTTACGCTATTATAGAAAATAAATTCAAAGTACCAATTCACATAATAGTTACGCTATTTTAGAAAATAATTTCAAAGTGCCAAGTCACATGATAGTTACGCTATTGTATAAAATAATTTCAAAGTACCTAGTCACATGATAGTTACGCTATTGTAGAAAATAATTTCAAAGTACCAAGTTACATGATAGTTACGATATTTTAGAAAATAATTTCAAAGTACCAAGTCACATGATAGTTACGCTATTGTAGAAAATAATTTCAAAGTACCAAGTGACATAATAGTTACGTTAGTGTAGAAAATAATTTCAAAGTACCAAGTCACATGATAGTTACGGTATTATAGAAAATAATAGCAAAGTACCATGAAACATGATTGCTACACTCTTGAAGACAATAATTCCAATACTCAAACTCAAGTGAGTTTTACGGTATTTTACAAAATCGAGTCAAAGTAGCCTTTTAATTTATAGATCAACCCTTGTAGACAATACTGTAGAATTACCAAGACCATAGATTGTTACGCTATTGCAGAAAATAATTTCAAAGTACCAAGTCACATGATAGTTACGCTATTGTAGAAAATAATTTCAAAGTACCAGGTCACATGATAGTTACTCTATTATAGAAAATAATTTCAAAGTACCAAGTCACATGATAGTTACGCTATTATAGAAATTAATTTCAAAGTACCAATTCACATGATAGTTACGATATTTCAGAAAATAATTTCATAATAACAAGTCAAAGGATAGCTGCGCTTTTATAGAAAATAATTTCAAAGTAACAGCTCACTTTATAGTTACGCTATTTTAGAAAATAATTTCAAAGTACAAAGTCATATGATAATTATGCTATTATAGAAAATAATTTCAAAGTACCAACTCACTTGATAGTTACGGAATTATAGAAAATAATTTCAAAGTACCAAGTCACATGATAGTTACGCTATTTTATAAAATAAATTCAAACTACCAAGTCACATTATAGTTACTTAATTATAGAAATTCATTTAAAAATACCATGGCAAATGAGAGTTACGCTATTGTAAAAAATAAGTTCCAAGCAACATGTCCCAAGATAGTTCCGCTATTGTGTAAAATAATTTTAAATTACAATTTCACCTTATACTTATGTTGCTGTAAAAAATAATTTAAAAGTACCAATAAATTTAATTAAGTAAATTATGAAAAAAAAAAATTCGACGGGATTCCGTGCGCGCACGAAACCCCGGCTAAATTTTTTTTTTCATAATTTCCTGAATGAAATTTCTTGGTACTTTGTAATTATTTTCTAAAATAGCGTAACTATCATGTGACTTGGTACTTTGAAATTATTTTCTACGTTAGCGTAACAATCATGTGACTTGGTACTTTGAAATTATTTTTTACAATAGATTAGCTATCTTTTGACTTGGTACTTTGAAATGATTGTATATAGGAGCGTAACTATCATGTGACTTGGTACTTTGAAATTATTTTATAAAATAGCATTACTATTATGTGACTTGGTACTTTGAAATTATTGTCAACAATAGCGTAACTATCATGTTACATGGTGCTTTGAAATTATTTTATATAATATCTTAACTGTCAAGTGACTTGTTCCTTTGACATGGTTTTATACAATAGCTTAACTCTCATGTGACATGGCACATTGACATTATTTTATTCAAAACCGAAAATATAATGTGAGAAGGTACTTGCAAATTAATTTATACAAAAACGCACCTTTCGTGGGAGTTGTTACTTTAAAATTATTTTCTACAAAAACGTAATTATAATTTGACTGTGTACTCTGTATTTATATTATATAATAGCGTAGCTATCATGTGACTTGGTATTTTAAAATTATTTTCTATAATAGCGTAACTATCATGTGACTTGGTACTTTGAAATTATTTTATACAATAGCGTAACTATCATGTGAGATGGTATTTTTAAATTTTTTTCCACAATATCGTAACTATCACGTGACTTGGTACTTTGATATTATTTTCTATAATAGCGTAACTATCATGTGACTTAGTACTTTGATATTATTTTCTCTAATAGCGTAACTATTATGTTACATGGTATTTTGAAATTATTTCCTACAATAGCGTAGCTATCATGTGACTTGGTACTTTGAAATTATTTTCTATAAAAGCGTAACTATCATGTAACTTGGTACTTTGAAATTATTTTCTATAATCGATTAACTATCATGTGACTTTGTACTTTGAATTTTATTTCTAGAATAACATAACTATAATGTGACTTGGTACTTTGAAATTATTTTCTACAAAAGCGTAACTATCATGTTACTTGGTACTTTGAAATTCTTTTCTACAGTTGGTAATTTTAAATTATTTTTTACAATAGCGTAACTATCATGTGACTTGGTACTTTGAAATTATTTTCTACAATAGCGTAACTATCATTTGACTTGGTACTTTGAAATTATTTTCTATAATAGCGTATCTATCATGTGACTTGGTACTTTGAAATTATTGTCTATTATAGCGTAACTATCATGTGACTTGGTACTTTGAAATTATTTTCTACAAAAGTGTAACTATCATGTGACTTGGTACTTTGAAATTATTTTCTACAATAGCGTAACTATCATGTGACTTGGTACTTTGAAATTATTTTCTATAATAACGTAACTATCATGTGACTTGGTACTTTGAAATTATTTTCTAAAAAAGCGTAACTATCATGTGACTTGGTACTTTGAAATTACTTTCTATAAGAGCGTAACAATCATGTGACTTGTTACTTTTAAATTATTTTCTACAATATCGTATCTATCATGTTACTAGGTACTTCTAAATTATTTTCAAAAATAGCTTAACTATCATTTGACGTGGTACTTTTAAATTATTTTCTACAATAGCGTAACTATCATGTGACTTGGTACTTTGAAATTATTTTCTATAATAGCGTAACTATAAGGTGACTTTGGTGATTTAAAATTATATTCTATAATAGCGTAACTATCATGTGACTTGGTACTTTGAAATGATTTTCTACAAAAGCGTAACTATCATGTGACTTGGCACTTTGAAATTATTTTCTACAAAAGCGTAACTATCCTGTGACTTGGTAATTTGAAATTATTTTCTACACTTGGTACTTTGAAATTATTTTCTATAAGATCATAACTACCCTAAGATGCGGTACATTGAAACTATATTCTATTATACCGTAGATCTCATTTAATAATTTATATTTAGAATACGTTAATCAGAAGCGACCCTATTATCTGACATGGTGCTATAATTTCTTTATTTACAATAATGTAACTCTCAAGAGACTTGTTACTTTGAGATTTTTTTCTATAATAGCGTAACTATCTTGTCACTTTGTACTTTTAAATTATTTTCTACAATAACGTAACTATTATGTGGCTTGGTACTTTGAAATTATTTTCTATATTAACGTAACTATCATTTGACTTGGCACTTTGAAATTATTTTCTACAAAAGCGTAACTATCATGTGACTTGGTAATTTGAAATTATTTTCTACAGTTGGTACTTTGAAATTATTTTCTACAATAGCATAACTATCATGTGACTTAGTACTTTGAAATTATTTTCTACAATAGCGTAACTATCATTTGACTTGGTACTTTGAAATTATTTTCTACAAAAGCGTAACTATCATGTGACTTGGTACTTTGAAATTATTTTCTATAATATTGTAAATATAATGTGACTTGGTACTTTGAAATGATTTTCTAAAAAATCGTAACTATCATGTGACTTGGTACTTTGAAATTATTTTCTGCAATAGCGTAACTATCATGTGACTTGGTACTTTGAAATTATTTTCTATAATAACGTAACTATCATGTGACTTGGTGCTTTGAAATTTTTTTCTACAAAAGCGTAACTATCATGTGACTAGGTACTTTGAAATTATTTTCCAAAATAGCTTAACTATCATGTGACTTGGTACTTTGAAATTATTTCTACAATAGCGTAAGTATCATGTGACTTGGTACTTTGAAATTATTTTCTACAAAAGCGTAACTATTATGTGACATGGTACTTTGAAATTATTTTCAAAAAAAGCGTAACTATCATGTGACTTGGTACTTTGAAATTATTTTCTACAAAAGCGTAACTATCATGTGACTTGGTACTTTTAAATTATTTTCTACAAAAGCTTTAACTATCAGGTGACTTGGTGCTTTGAAATTATTTTCTACAAAATCGTAACTATCATGTGACTTGGTAATTTGAAATTATTTTCTAAAATAGCGTAACTATAATGTGACTTGGTACTTTGAAATTATTTTCTATAATAGCGTAACTATCATGTGAATTTGTACTTTGAAATTATTTTCTACAAAAGCGTAACTATAATGTCACTTGTTACTTTGAAATTATTTTCTACAATAGCGTAACTATCATTTGACTTGGTACTTTTGAAATTATTTTCTATAATAACGTAACTATAATGTGACTTGGTACTTTGAAATTATTTTCTACAATAGCGTAACTATAATGTGACTTGGTACTTTGAAATTATTTTCTTCAATAGCGTAACTATAATGTGACTTGGTACTTTGAAATTATTTTCTACAAAAGCGTAACTATCATGTGACTTGGTACTTTGAAATTATTTTCTACAATAGCGTAACTATAATGTGACTTGGTACTTTGAAATTATTTTCTACAATAACGTATCTATCATTTGAGTTAGTACTTTGAAATTATTTTCTACAAAAGCGTAACTATCATGTGACTTGTTACTTTGAAATTATTTTCTAAAATAGCATAAATATCATTTGACATGGTACTTTGAAATTATTTTATACAATAGAGTAACTATCATGCGACTTGGTACTTTGCTATTATTTTCTATAATAGCGTAAATATCATGTGACTTGGTACTTTGAAATTATTTTCTACAATAGTGTAACTATCATGTGACTTGGTACTTTGAAATTATTTTCTATAATAGCGTAACTATTATGTGACTTGGTACTTTGAAATTATTTTCTACAATAGCGTAACTATAATGTGACTTGGTACTTTGAAATTATTTTCTATAATAGCGTAACTATCATGTGACTTGGTACTTTGAAATTATTTTCTACAATAGCTCGTGTTTAACAAAAAAAAAACAACAAAGGAATTATTTACTGACCTTTAGTTGTTGTGATTTTAAAAGTTCCGCTTTTATTTCAGCCAATCGTGTTTAACAAAAAAAAACAAAGGAATTATTTAATGACCTTGAGTTGTGATTTTAAGAGTTCCGCTTTTATTTCAGCCAATTGTGTTTAAAAAAAAAAAAATTTCAGACATTTCTTGTTAAAACTTTATTTTCAACTAATTCATCCGGGTTTTCGAAAGCAATTCATGCCAGAGTACAGCACTATAACTAGTCTAAGACATCCACTCTGTCATCAATACTTTTCAGACATTTCTTGTTAAAACTTTATTTTCAACTAATTCATCCGGGTTTTCGAAAGAATTTCATGCCACAGTACTGCACTATAACTAGTCTAAGACATCCCCTCTATCATCGCCCCCACCCCAAAAAAAAATACTTTTCAGACATTTCTTGTTAAAACTTTATTTTCAACTGATTCATCCGGGTTTTCGAAAGCAATTCATGCCAGAGTACAGCACTATAACTAGTCTAATACATCCACTCTGTCATCAATACTTTTCAGACATTTCTTGTTAAAAATTTATTTTCAACTAATTCATCCGGGTTTTCGAAAGAATTTCATGCCACAGTACTGCACTATAACTAGTCTAAGACATCCCCTCTATCATCGCCCCCACCCCAAAAAAAAATACTTTTCAGACATTTCTTGTTAAAACTTTATTTCAAATTATTCATACGGGTTTTCGAAAGCAATTCATGCCAGACTACAGCGATATAACTAGTCTAAGACATCCCATCTGTCATCACCCGGCCCCCCCAAAACAAGAAACTTTTCAGACATTTCTTGTTAAAAATTTATTTGAACTTATTAATACAGGTTTTCGAAAGCAATTCATGCCAGAGTACAGCACTATAACTAGTCTAAGACATCCACTCAGTCATCGCCTCCCACCCCCCAAAAAAAATACTTTTCAGAAATTAATTGTTAAAACTTTATTTTCAACTAATTCATTTGGGTTTTTCACAAGCGATTCGCACCACAGTACAGCACTATCACTAGTCTATGACATCCACTCTGTTATCACCCCATCCCCCCCAAAAAAAATTTCAGACATTTCTTGTTAAAACTTTATTTTCAACTAATTCATCCGGGTTTTCGAAAGCAATTCATGCCAGAGTACAGCAATATAACTAGTCTAAGACATCCACTCTATCATCGCCCCCACCCCCCAAAAGAATATACTTTTCATACATTTCTTTTTAAAAATTTATTTGAACAGATTCAACCGGGTTTTCGAAAGCAATTCATGCCAGAGAACAGCACTATAACTAGTCTAAGACATCCACTCTGTCATCGCCCCCACCCCCCAAAAAAAAATACTTTTTAGACATTTCTTGTTAAAACTTTATTTGAACTAATTCATCCGGGTTTTCGAAAGCAATTCATGCCAGAGTACAGCACTATAACTAGTCTAAGACATCCACCCTGTCATCGCCTCCCACCCCCAACAAAAAAACATTTCAGACATTTCTTGTTAAAACTTTATTTTCAACTAATTCATTTGGGTTTTTCACAAGCAATTCGTACCATAGTACAGCACTATCACTAGTCTAAGACATCCACTCTGTCATCGCCCCATCCCCCCAGAAAAAAACTTTTCAGACATTTCTTGTTAAAACTTTATTTTCAACTAATTCATCCGGGTTTTTCACAAGCAATTCGTACCCCAGTACAGCACTATAACTAGTCTAAGACATCCACTCTGTCATCGCCCTCACCCCCCCCCCCGAAAAAATACTTTTCAGACATTTCTTGTTAAAATTTTATTTTCAACTAATTCATCCGGGTTTTCGAAAGCAATTCATGCCAGAGTACAGCACTATAACTAGTCTAAGACATCCTGTCATCGCCCTCACTCCCCCAAAAAAATACTTTTCAGACATTTCTTGTTAAAACTTTATTTTCAACTAATTCATTTGGGTTTTTCACAAGCAATTCGTACCACAGTACAGCACTATCAATAGTTTGAGACATCCAATCTGTCATCGCTCCATCCCCCCCAAAAAATACTTTTCAGACATTTCTTGTTAAAACTTTTTCTGAGGGGGGAGGAGGGGCCTCTGAGCCTGCCCCTGGAGGCAGATCACATTTATTTTCGATTCGGAGTATTTTTTATTTTCCATCCAAAATTATCCCCCCCCCTCCCCTGCCCTCAGAAATGGGGGAACGAAGGGCCTCAGAGCCTTTCCCTTGAGGCAGATACCATTTATTTTCGATTCTGAGTATTTTTTGGTTTTCCCTCCAAAATTGACCCCCCCCCCTCCCCTGCCCTCACAAATGGGGGAACGAAGGGCCTCTGAGCCTTCCCCTTGATGCAGATCCCATTTATTTTCGATTCTGAGTATTTTTGATTTTCCCTCCAAAATTGACCCCCCCTCCCCTGCCCTCAGAAATGGGGGAACGAACCCTCAGAAAATGAGGAAGGAGGGGCCTCTGAGCCTTGCCCTTGAGGCAGATCCCATTTATTTTCGATTCTGAGTATTTTTTGGTTTTCCCTCCAAAATTGACCCCCCTCCTCCCCTGCCCTCAGCAATGGAGTAACTAAGGGCCTCTGTGCCTTCCCATTGAGGCATATACCATTTATTTTCGATTCTGAGTATTTTTGGTTTTCCCTCCAAAATTGACCCCCCCCCTCCCCTGCCCTCAGAAATGGGGGAACGAAGGGCCTCTGAGCCTTGCTCTTGAGGCAGATCCCGTTTATTTTCTATTCTGAGTATTTTTGGTTTTCCTTCCAAAATTGACCCCCCCCACCCCGGCCCGCCGAAATGGGGGGACGAAGGGCCTCTGAGCCTTCCCCTTGAGGCTGATCTCATTTATTTTCGATTCTGAGTATTTTTGGTTTTCCGTCCAAAATTGACCTCCCCCCCTCCCCTGCCCTCAGAAATGGAGGAACGAAGGACCTCTGAGCCTTGCCCTTGAGGCAGATCCCATTTATTTTCGATTATGAGTATTTTTGTTTTTCCCTCCAAAATTGACTCCCCCCCCTCCCCTGCCCTCAGAAATGGGGGAACGAAGGGCCTCTGAGCCGTGCCCTTGAGGCAGATCCCATTTATTTTCGATTCTGAGTATTTCTGGTTTTCCTTCCAAAATTGACTCCCCCCTCCCCTGCCCTCAGAAATGGGGGAACGAAGGGAACGTTAGATCCTATTTTAAATTGACAATACTTTTAAAACATCCCTTGTGTATTATACAGACCACATCAGAGAGGTAAATCTAGGTCAAGTCACAATGTCATTCTATCGTCGTTAGCCATTTTCATAGACTGATGTTGTTTCAAATTTATAACAAATTAACTGAGTTAACAACTCCTTCGGGGTTACCTTAACTGCTAATCTGTTTAATCCTTTTTTTTCTCCACCTTCCTACAATCCAGTCACTAATTAGAATCATTCACACTCCTATTATTCAAAACATTAATTAATATCGTTCATAGTGTCCAATTTGCGAATTCCTTATCTATTTTATTCTTTGAAAGAGTTATTCAAACTGTGAAATGCTACAACACGACAGTCTATTTCATAGGCAAAATATTTGAATTCCTTTTATTCAAATCCAATCACCTATCAAGTTATCAAAACATATTTGAATATATTAAGTTATAGGCAATACTGGTTTAGAAAAACTAGAATAGTGACATAATTTCACTTTATCGATCCTCAAATTCCATTTAGGTTGCCGTGACCAGAAGTATAATGCTATTTGAGAGGATACTCACTCTCTTTGAAAAGGTGTAGAGGCGCGATAGAATAACGTAGAAATTGCTATATGTCTCGTAGAAGTATTAAGCCATGTGAGGGAGCTCTGAATCTCTTTGAAAAGGTGTAGAGGCGCGATAGAATAACATAGAAATTGCTATATGTCTCGTAGAAGTATTAGGCCATGTGAGGGAGCTCTGAATCTCTTTGAAAAGGTGTAGAGGCGCGATAGAATAACGTAGAAATTGCTATACAGGGTACAGAAGTATTAGGACATGTGAGGGAGTTCTGAATCTCTTTGAAAAGGTGTATACGTCCCGTAGAAGTATTTGCTATACGTCCCGTAGAATCCAGAAGGCGCATTCTACTGACAACACTTAAAACGGCGATCCCCCGGGCTCTGGGGGGCGTTTTTGTTATCTAATTTTTGAACAATTTCCAAAACACTGGCTATCTCAAAATTTGTAGAAGGCGGGTTTGGGGGGAAAAGAGCGTGGGGGGGGGGGGTAGTTTAACTCTCTTGACTCTTAAAAAGTGAACTAGAACGTTCAATTTCCAATCAAATGAGCCTTCTATGAAGTTTATACAAGCATCCCTTTCATAAGAACCATATATGCCCTTAGGGCTTAACTTAGAACGCCTTCCCCTGTACCCTGGGGGTTTGTATTGACACCGGAGTTTTTCTTATCTGACCTTTGAACTATTTTTTTTTAACAAAATATCTATCTAAAAATTCTCATCAGATGGGTTTGGAAAAAGACGGCGTGGGGAGGGGGGCTAGTGTTCCTCAAGTCTGTTTTGACTGATAAAAATTGAGATCGGACTTTTGCTTAACAATCAAAAGAGCCCTCTCGGAAGTTTATACAAGTATCCCTCTCATACAAACAATGTAGGCCCCAGGACATAACTTACAACACTTGCCCCCAGGGCCCTGGGGGTTATGATGACACCTGAGTTTTTGTTATCTGACTTTTGCTGACGTTATCTGAAATTTTTAACTTAATGGCTATCTCAAAATTTTATCTGACATTATCTGAAATTTTTAACCTTAAGGCTGTCTCAAAATTTTTATTGGATGCATTTGGGGAAAAAAGGGCGTGGGGAGGGGCTAGTTGCCCTCAAATCTCTTTTGACTCTAAAAAACATAACTAAAACCTTCAATTTCCAATCAAATGAGCCATCTCTGATTTTTTTACGAGGATTCCTTCAATAAGAACCATATATTCCCACAGGGCATAACTTACAACACCTGCCCTCGGGCCCAGGGGGGCTGTTTTGACCCCTGAGTTTTCGTTATATGGTCATTGAACTATTTTAAAAAAAAGCTACCTCAAAGTCATTATCGGATGGGTTTTAGAAAAAAAGGCGTGGAGGGGGCGTGGAGGGCTATGTGCCCTACAATCTCTTTTGACTCTTAAAAAGTGAACTAGAACTTTCAGTTTCCAATCAAATGATCCCTCTTTGAAGTTAATACGAGCATCCCTTCCATGAGACCCATATATGCCCCCAGGGCATAACTTACAACACCTGACCCCGGGCCCTGGTGGGTTGCGTTGACACCGGAATTTTTGTTATATGATCTTTAAACTATTTTTAACAAAATAGCTATCTTAAAATTTTTATTGGATGCATTTGTGGGGAGGGGGTTGCGGGGGGGAAGCTGGTTACCCTCTAATATATTTTGACGCTTAAAAAGTGAACGAGACATTTTAAGTTCTAATCAAATTAGACCCCTCTGTAGTTTATAAGAGCATTCTGTTCGTATGAACCATATATACCTCCTGAGCATAACTTAAAACCCTAGCCCTGAACCGTGGGGGGAGTATCCTGCTCAGACAAATGATATTCAGAACTTTCAACTGCGTTGATCAAAATGACTATATCAAAATTTTGATTGGATGTATTTGGGGAAATGGTGGGCGTGGAAGGGGTGTCAGTTGCATTAGAATCATTTTCGCCTATAAAAAGGGAACTAGCCATTTAAATTTCCAATCGAATGAGCCCTTTCTGAAGTTTCTATGACAATGTTGTCTATACAAAACATTATATGCCCCCATGGCATAACTTACAACCCTTGCCCTGAGGGCCTTTTGGGAGTTGTCATCCTCCAAGACCTAATTTCCAGAACTTAAAACTACGTTTAATAAAATGGCTGTCTCAAATTTTTTTTTGGATGTGTTTCGGGAAAAAGTGGGCGTGAGAGGGGGTTAGTTGCCCTCAAATCACTTTTGACTATGAAAAAGGGCACTAACCCTATGAATTTCCAATCAAATGGGTCTTTTTTGAAGTTTCTACTACAACGCCTTCTATAAAAACCTTATATGCCCCCAGGGTATAACTTAAAACCCTTGCCTTGAGGGTTGGGGAGGAGTGTCCTCCTCAAAAACAAATTTTCTATCTGGAAATCAACTACGCTGAACAAAATGGCTATCTCAAAATTTTGATTGGATGTGTTTGGGGAAATTATGGATGGGGGGGCTAGTTGCCCTCCAATCACTTTTGACTATTAAAAAGGGCAATAGCCCTGTGTATTTCCAATTGAATGAGCCCTTTTTAAAGTTTCTATGACAACACTTCTATAAAAACCTTATATGCCCCCCGGGCATAACTTAAAACCCTTGCCCTGAGGTTTGTGGGGGAGTGTCCTCCTCAAAAACATATTTGCTATCTGGAAATCAACTACGGTGAACAAAATGGCTATCTAAAAATTTTGAGTGGATGTCTTTGGGGGAATGGTGGGCGTGGATGGGGGGGCTAGTTGCCCTCCAATCACTTTCGATTATTAAAAAGGACACTATCCCTTTGAATTTACAATCGAAAGAGCCTGTTTTGAAGTTTCTACGACAACGCCTTTTTTAAAAAACCTTATATGCCCCAAGGGCATAACTTAAAACCCTTGCCCTGAGGGTTGTGGGGGAGTACCCTCCTGAAAAACATATTTTCTATTTGGAAATCGACTACGCTGAACAAAATGGCTATCACAAAATTTTGATTGGATGTGTTTGGGGGAATGATGGGCTAGGGGGCACTAGTTGCCCTCCAATCACTTTCGAATATTAAAAAGAGCCCTAGAACTCTCGATTTCCAAACGAATGAGCCCCCTTTGAAGTTTCTACGACGACCTCTTCCATATGAAGTGCCTCTGGGAAAAAAACAATATTATAATAATAATAATAAAACATTGGAGCCGTATGGCTTTTACTATAGGCAACGCTATAGCGTTCCCTCTAATAAAGTCTCACTGCTTCGTGTTTGTGTATTTTTCTTATGTGATTAAAAATTCAGCTTTTGAGTCCAAATTTGAAGCAAATTTAATGATTTCACAATACAACTTGCATTGTTACCAAGTAGCATATATGAATACCATTGGATTATGTTTTTCCTGTAGCCCCCCTCATGGAGTAAAACAAAAACTGTCAGTGTTATTATCGTTTAGAAGGGGCTTGTTTTTTTACGCATTTCTGTTAAAGATATTAATAATACAAAGAAATTACACGCCCTGGAATCCGAAAAATACTCTCCCCCCCCCTCTCGGCCGTGTCCATAATATTGTTTTTGAGGCAGGGGCACAAAAAACAAGTTAAAAGAAAAACCTATCAGAAATTTGTTTAAATGCATTGCGTTATGTTTTAACGAGTCAGACAAAAACATCGGAGGGGGGGCACTGGATTCGGCTTTGCCCCCCTAATTTCCAAGAATTGACACTCTTGATCAATGCCACAAGTATCACCTGGCAGGGTGACAGTTTTCATTGCAATTCAGCATGTTTTCTTGGGTAAATTTGAGACAATTTTGTCCAGGTCTTAATTGGAAAAATTTTCCTTTACAATTCAAATTTTGAAATAAACTTTGATACTATAGGAAATATTTTTTGTTGTTTTGAAAAAACTAAAGACAAAGTGATAAGTTTATTGAATTTTATTTGAGAATTGCAACCGAAATTAAATTTGCGACAAACTTTGTTACTCGTACTTTAATAAACTCTTTGATAATCCTTGTTAAATTATTTCTTCTCAGCCTATTGGCTGAGGTCTAAGTGTAGTATCTGTTTATATCAGCTTAATATCTGATAAGCTCCCTTCATGGGGTCAAGAACATTAAACTGATTTTTGGAAATCAGAGGGATGTCGGGGTCGCCCAACTCCCTCCACACGATGGCTCGGAATTGTAGTACCGCCGGGATCGGTGTACCCCTTTCGAGGGGAAATCAATCATAGGAATAATACGTTTTCCAACTTAACGGAAACCACTCTTGTAATTTCCTAGTCCTTCAATATATTGAACATCATATTTTTTTCCTCTGAAAGAAAATTGATTTGGTTTTGTTTAAATGCATTGCGTTACATTTTAGCGTATCAGACAAAAAAATCTGGGGGGAGGGGCACAGGATATTAGACAGGCTTGAAATCAAATCCTTTATGTCTTACGGATTGTCTCGTTACCATTGTGCTACAGCAACTGTTACTGAGCAAGATATTATCAAACACATCATGATTTCACAAACAAAATGATGGGTGACGTCACAATCATAGGTTACAACCATCATGGTTGCAGGGTTAGCTGCAATTTAGTAACTGATGAACCACAGCCCTTAGTAATAATAAAAATTTTTGCAAAGAATAAACTCCTGCCCAGAGTAACTAAAATATTCAATAAAATGGAATTTTCGACGAAAACGACACGGCCATAATAGTAACAAAAAGTCCATCTTTAAGGACTTTTTTTTCATTTTCTATTGCTTTTCCAGGGTTCAAAGCTTTGGGTGCTTTAATAAGTTTATGCTCAAATTCCGCCATCTTTGCTTGAAGGCGATCTATTCTTCAATACAGTCTACTGGCTACGTTGTCAATAACAAGATAGAAATATAGAATTAATCAAATAAATGGATTCATGAAAAGGATACATACTAACAAAATTGAAGCAAATAATCATTTATGTGATAAACAAACACTGCCTCGTGTTTGTGTATTTTTTTTTATGTAAAAAACAATTCAGCTTTTGTGTCCAAATTTGAAGCAAATCTAATGATTTCACAATACAACTTGCATTGTTTCCAAGTAGCATATATGAATATCAGGAGCTTGTCTCTCAATGTTTTTCCTTCAGTCCCCCTCTTGAATTAAAAAAAATCTTTTCGTGGTATTATCATTGAAAAGGGGCTTGTTTTTTTGACGAATGTTTGTTAAAAATATTGAAAAGACAACGAATCCATTAAGTTGATGATTAAAGTGTATTCTTTAAGATAATTCTGTACAAGCGATTGGTGTGGTCAAGGCTGGCCCTTGTTTCTATAGCAGTTCTTGCTGCAGAGCCGTCCTAAATTATACAAAAATGTATTTTTTCCTGAAGGAGGAGACTTTATGAGGGCCCATGGGCCTCTACGACATTGGAAGGAAGCGATTCTTGTATTTATTTGCTAAGTTCTTAGATGGTGTAAAAACGAGCCAAGTCCAAGCTACATTCAGTCCTCTTTTGTTTCGTTTTAGAAAGTAACTATTGCTGGAATTGTTATCCTTACAGCATAGCCACGTAATTTATTTAGTCTAAAAAGTGAAGGGCAAAGCATTGCCCAAGAAATATGAACAAAACTAGTAGAAATCCTTACAGAATGGTAGTCCATGAGGCATTTCTCATCTGCATTTGAAAAATCAAAAGATAATACCATCTTGGAATGCAACGTCCCTCGTACTATCTTGTTTATACTAAGTTTTTCTAGCTCCAGTCCATCTTTTAGGACTTTTTTTTTCATTTTCTATTGCTTTTCCAGAGTTCAAAGCTTAGGGTGCTTTAATAAGTTTACACTCAAATTCTACTATAAAACTAGAATTATACTTGAAGGCCATCTATTCTTAAATACAGTCTTCTGGCTATATTGTTAGCAACTAGATAGATTTATAGAATTAATGAATCAACTGGAGAATGAAAAGAATAAATACTCACTGTTTCGTTGCTGTTTATTTTGATTGGGTAATTAAAAATACAGCTTTTAAAAATACAGTGTTTGTCCATATTTGGAGCAAATTTAATAATGTCACAGTAAAAATTGTATTATTAAAAAGTACCATGTATGAATACCAGTAGCTTCAATTGGGGCAGGGGGGGGGGGGGTATTTTACTACAAGATTTTTTCTGCGCTCCCCCTCTCATATTCAAGAAAATCTCTTCGTGGTATTATTATTATCATTTGAAAAAAGGCTTGTTTTTTTTCGTATTTTTGTTAAATAAATTTAAAAAAAAAAGATTTTTACCTCATTGGATTATGAAGACTACTGTTTTGTCTCCCATCCTCACCAGGACCGTTTCCAGAATTTTGTTTTGGTGGAGGGGGACAAAAAAATTAGTAAAAGGCATCAAAATTTGTTTAAATGCATTGCGTTACGTTTTAACGTATCAGAAAAAATATCGAGGGGCGGGAGCAAAGGATATGTCATAGCCCCTTCAATTTCCATGAACTGATGCTATTGATCAATAATAGTTGTGTCAACTGGCGGAGTGTCCATTTTCTCTGCAAGATTTGTTTGTCTTGCAAGCCCTATATTAAAAAAAAAAAAAAAATCTATTCGTGGCAGTTTTAAGAATTGAATAGTTTGCATGAATAGTAAAATTGAAAAGACAACAAATTTAACCTCCCTGGATTGTGAACAA
Source organism: Artemia sp. Qi Xiang Cuo (assembly GCF_049724085.1). Classification (NCBI taxonomy): domain Eukaryota; kingdom Metazoa; phylum Arthropoda; class Branchiopoda; order Anostraca; family Artemiidae; genus Artemia; species Artemia sp. Qi Xiang Cuo. Next base: position 52,387,287 of record NC_142812.1, read on the forward strand.
TGCTTTTTATTTATTCGTTTCAAAACTTGTACACCACTGCCTCAGTGGGTACTCCGTTTCCTTGGCTAGGTAGTCAGGTGTACTTTTTTTGTATTAGAACCGTAACCGTAGACAGGCTTGAAATCCAATCCTTTATGTCTTAGGGATTTTCTCGTCACGGTTGGGCTACGGCAACTGTTACTAAACAAGATATTATCACACATCATGATTTCACAAACAAAATGATGGGTGACGGCACAATCACAGGTTACAACCACCATGGTTGCAGGGGTAGCTGCAACCTAGTAAATGACGAACCACAGCCCTTAGTAATAATAAAAATTGTTGCAAAGAATAAACTCCTGCCCATAGTAACTAAAATATTCAATAAAATGAAATTTTCGACGAAAACGACATGGCCATAGGAACAAAATACAACTTGCATTGTTACCAAGTAGCATGTATGAATATCAAGGGCTTGCCTCTCAATGTTTTTCCTGTAGTCCCCCTCTTAGATTAAAAAAAATCTTTTCGTGGTATTATCATTGAAAAGGGGCTTGTTTTTTTACATATATTTGTTAAAGATATTGAATAGACAACGAAATTCCTCTCCCTGCACTCTGAAAAATATTCTGTTGCCCCCCCCCCAGGGCCGTGTCCATAATATTGTTTTTGTGGCAGGGTCACAAAAAAAAGTTTAAAGAAAAAATAGGAAATATTCTTAAATTCATTGCGTTATGTTTTAACGAGTCAGACAAAAATATCGTTGGGGGGGCCCTGTATCCGGCTTTGCCCCCCTAATTTCCATAAATTGACGCTCTTGATCAATACCAGTGGTATCAACTTGCGGAGTGACAATTTTCATTGTAAATAAGCGAGTTTTCTTGGGAAATTTTTGGATAATTTTGTCCAAGTCTTAATTGGAAAATTTTCCGTTTACCATTAAAATTTTGAAATAAACTTTGATATGATTGGAAATGTTTTTTGCTGTTTTGAAAAATCTAAAGACAAATTGATAAGTTTATTCAATGTTATTTGAGCATTGCAACCGAAATTAAATTTGCGACAAAATTTGTTACTCGTATTCTAATAAACTCTTGGACAATCCTTGTTAAATTATCGCGTCTCAGCAGCGTTGCCAATGCGATACGATTGTACCGTTTTTGCTACAATTTAGAGGTCTGGTTCAATGCGGTACATTTGAAAAAATTTTTTTCAATAGTAATTTTAACGTTATTCACATCTCGTGAACGACGTTATTGGCGAAGTTGGTTTCGAAGATCTGTGCGAAATCATCAAGAAGCGGAAATTCTCGATAATAGTTGATGAAAGCACAGACTTGTGTAACAAAAAGAGCCTGGTTATAATTGTTCGCCATCTTGATCTGAATAGGGTTGATCGAGAAGACAGTTTTCCTGTAAGAGACTCATTCTTGTGACCTATAGAAGTTCAGCAATATACAGCCAAAGATATTTACCGGGACATAACAAAACTACTTTTTCAAGAAATTGTAGCTCCAAAGGTAAACCTAATAGGATTTGCCGCAGACAGTGCATCGGTTATGATGGGGGAGCAACGTGGTGATTAGACCAAGCTGTTAGAAGACTTCTTAAGTTTTTTTGTACTTGGTTGTTCATGCCATTTCATTCACATATATCCTAGTGCTGCCCGCAAACAATTGCCAAAAGAAATTGAAGATTTTTGTCAGGATGTATAAGGCTATATTTGTCACAGCCAAAAACGGGCCAGTGATATTTTAGAATTGCAATTGTAATTGGAATTGAAAGAAAATCGATTTTTGAGAAAAAACGACTCGATGGTTGTCTAGACAAGCCGTTGTAGCTCGATATTTGGAGCAGTGGGAATGTTTTACCTTATTCTTCCGTGCGGAAAGTCTTAAAGAGGCCAACAAGCCGGGGAAGGCCACTGCCATACTAAAAAATCTGCTGTCAGCGGTTTTCAAGGCTTACTTTGCCTTCCGGGTGTATATTTTGAAGTATATCGAAGACCTAAACAAGCAATTTCATGCAGAAGACACCCAGATTCATTTTGTCTATAATCGTTTTTCTGAAGTATACAAGACAATAGCATCCAACTTTTTTTGCCTAGCTATACCAAAGAAAGTGATTCCCACCTCATAAACCCACATGACACCTACTACTCCGTCTATGTCAAGGACGTGGAATGTGGGGGCTGAGTGGAAGTGATTTTTGCCAAAGAAAAGGTATATCTATTTGCTGCAGTTGAGTTTAAAAAGAGTGTAGGAAATATTTGATTGTGCTCTGTGATGAGATGAGAAAGCATTTTTTCAACTCCAGGTGTTCATCGGTAAGAAACTTCTGAATTTACTGAGTAACAATGACCTGGAAGATATCGTCGAAAAGAGGAAGAGATTATCCTTTTGATCTGAGCTTGGTACTTCGATTGACTCAGATTCAGTCGTGTTTTGGACTCGGGTTTACAGGCAAAAAGATGTCAATGGGTCAAAACGTTTTCTTCTGCTCGGGCGTTTCACTTTAAGCCTACTTGTTCTCCCACACGGTACTGCTGCTGCTGAGCCAACTTTCTCAGCTGTCAATTTGAACAAAACCAGCATTAGAAATCGTCTCGGTTTCATCACCTTGAACGGGCTTCTCAGTAAAACAAATCGTCTCAAAGAATTGGAAACCACCCTTGAAAATGGTTCTGCATCCAATGTGGAAAAACTGTGGAAGGGGATATGAAAAAGCTGGGCTACAAAAAGAAACAGCAGAGAAAATGACCAGCAAGCGCATGTATTCCTCTTTTTTTTAATATTACAGTTTTGTACCTTTGTACGGTTTAATCTGAATTTATAGCCGCTAGCGAATGTTTCTGTTTATATTCTATACTTTCAGCTGTGATTTTTTGTTAAACGCTGGTCGCCATTTCTATCGAGTATAACCCAAGTGAATTTATTTCAATTGTCCTTGTCTTCTCGCTTTTTAGTTCTCGAAAACGTCATTTTTGCTCAGGGCTACTTCTAAATGTTCAGAAAACGGCACGAAGGAGTTCTTAAATGATTTTAACCACTTGACCAGCCAGTTGACTGAGTGGTTAAGGAGATCAACGTCTTTTGTTTAATTTTAAAACCATATAGGTCAAAATAGACATTTCGTTGCTACAGCCGTTCGGACCTTGTCACACCCAAAGATTCTTAATAGCTACCAAAGATCAACAACTCGGATCTTTTCCCCATAACTTATGAAAATGCCGAAGTGAAAATGAATCTCTATGATTGGTTTTTTACTTTTCGACTAAGATAGGTAGCGGTATCGATAATCGAAATAAAATTTCGCTCTGTTGATATTCTCATGACGATTTTTTATGCCATCTCTTCAAATTGAACTAGCACTAAACTTAATCTATCGGTGACGTTAATGTCCAAGCTGGAAATGCCTGCAAAAGTCATGCAGGTAACAGACCGCTAGGTAGCAGAACAAAGAAGGACGAATTTCACAGGTTTTTTGGCACTTTTTTCACAGGTTTTGAAAATTCATAGTGGCAACCCTGTATATCGGCTAATTTTCTAGAGACAGTAAAAGTGTCCTTTTTTGGCTGATTTGGACACTTTTGTCCCTAAGAGTTTTGGCAACCCTGAATTTGTCCAGAGAGAGTTGTGTTAGAAAATTGGGCTATAGAAAATTATAAAATGACTTGATTGTTATTCAAATAAACTTAAGGCCTGTTTTTAAATATAATCATCATTCCTCGTCCTTCCTCATCATTCCACAATTTTATGTTAATTATTTTAATAATTAAAATAGAGCTTTTTATGAAATTTTTATTTTTGGAATTTAGGCTATCCCGTAAGCAGGACAACTGTAAACAGGTTGTACATGAATGGAGGGTCTGACTTTCTTTGGTAAGGTGAGGATTTCAAAGAGTTGGCAAAATTACATGAATAACAAAATATGTTACAAGTATACTCTTTGAGATTTGACTTTTTTTTCCGAATGAAGAGGGGGAAGGGGATAATTTCTTTTATCCACGAATGGATAAAAAAAGGTAAAGATACACTATTTAACTTTTCAGTTCGTCCCGGCGGTGCTGATGTCTGTTTCGTGGCCCTTCAACCAGGAAGTGCGATGGGCAGGGGGAAGGCATCCTATGCTTTCGCATACTCTACCTGTTTACCTTCCATAGATTTCTCTGGCACCCGTTTAAATCTGGGTTAACTCTGGCTGAGCTTACAGTCACGCCATTGACCCTTGTTCCAAACCAAATAAATAGTGACACCAGGACTCGAACCCCTGTTCTCGCAGACAAAAGATTTCAAATCAAGCGTGCTAACCACTATAGTGGGTAGCTCACTGTAAATAGGATTACTCTTTTAAGCAATACTTCTTCAACTGAATAAAGTAGGCGACTAAGATTACTTGAATGTTGAAGTGAACTAACGTCGCCTGCTTTAGTCCCAAAGGTAATTTTTCTAATTAATTTTTAGAATGTATTTGAATCGAAAATTATTGGTAGAATTTATAAAATATGACATTTTTATAACATAATTTTGTTCCCTGGTAAAGTTTTTTTTTCTGGTTTCCCCCCTGCCACTCGAAAACTTGTCGGTCACCCATAATAACAAAATTAGAGCAACAAACTTTAGTTTTAAAATGTTCGAAAGAAAGTAAACTAGTCCTGAAGATATAATAAATTATTTTTTTCTGTTTTTTCTTCAGTTTCTGGGTTTTTCTGCAGATGAATTTTTGTTTATCTTGCCTATATGCATATTCCGTTGAGTATAAATTTCAAAAAGGGTTACAGCTGCTATTCGTCTTCTAGCTATACAATAGCAATAAGCAGTTTTATGTTACAGGGTTTAAAAGGTCGAGAATAGGAGTCTCCTTTTATTTATTTGTATCTGCTTATTTATTATGTATATGATATATACATATATATATATATATATATATATATATATATATATATATATATATATATATATATATATATATATATATATATATACATATATATATATGTAGGTAAAGATTACTTGCGATAACGACAATTACAACGAGTCAAAATTGAAGATGAAGAAAAAAGAAACATCCGGTTGGAAGAAATATGTAGTTAGAAGATCAGCGGTAGCGAGAATTACAACCGATAGCAAGAATCAGTATTTGTCAAAAATATTTTGGAAAACTGGCTTCCTGGGATTTTCTCGCCTGCAAAAAGGATCTACACAGATCACGAGTATGAGAAAATTTGTTTGGAGCTTCAGTTTTAGAAAAAAAAACATATGATTAATGTCATATTTATGAGCATATTTCAAGAGAACAAATTACATCATTTCCACCCCATCCCCTCCCTTCCCAGGAATGAACGTATCGTTTTTATATCTATAATGTATGCAACATTAAAAAAGGAGCATCTTTAAGAATTAAATACTAAGCGTAATTAGTCTATTTACAAAAGGCGTTTTAAGCAGTTTCATAATGCCCAGAGGACAAATAAACAACCTAAACCATTAAAAGTGACAAGACCTATCAGAGCAGCTAAAGTAAAGGGCATTGAAAAATGTTTAAAGTAATGATAAACGAAAATAAAGAAAACAGAAATATACAATCAGAATGCTTGTGTCAAGGAAAATTAAAACGACTCGGATACCAAAGCAAAAGAAAGCGAAACATCTAGTTCGAAGATAAGGGGCAACAAGAATTACGACAAGTCAAAAATAAAAGTAAAGAACTAAGAAATATGCGGTTACAAAAAATTCAACGAAGTAGAACGAATTAAAAATGAAGAATAAAGAAATATGTGGCTATAAGATAAGTCACAGCTATAACAAAGCAATATGCGGTTAGAAGACAAGCGGTAACAAGAATTGCAAGCGAGAAAGCGAGCATCAAAACGTGTCAAAAATGAAGCGTTCCGATAGTTTGTTTTCATTTAGTTAAACTTTCTCGGAAGTTTCAACCTTGTATCCTTGGCCGTAGTAGTATCCGCATCAGTAACAGTATTTATATTAAGTACATAGTGACTGCTGGTTAGTTCAACATCCTCCTCAACATGCCCTGAAAGTTTCAACATAATGCTCTAAGCCATTGGTTCTTAAAGTTGGCTTTGCTCCGAACCATCTAACAAAAATTCCCAATCTTAGGTCCACGCTTTTGCTGCTTTAGAGAAAAGATGACATTAATATTGATAATACTCAATTTGGTAATGGCGAGTAGTGGAACTTATTTGTTCTGACTAAAAAAAAACCATCAGAAACATCAGAAACATGACTTGTTAAAATCAGAAAAATAATTGTTTTTTATTACTTTCATAACTAAACCTGCAAGTTTTTTTTACAAAGTTATATGAGCTAGTACAGAGGATTTTCATAGCTTCATCAGACAGGCAAGGATAGTTGTCAGCAACTGAGAGCCAGAATCTCCGTAACTGTTTACGATCAAAACTATTTTCAGTGACACATCTTCTGATAAATCAATGAGTTCTTCACATGATTTTTTTTTGACAGGTCGTCTAATAGATGTTTAATATATTCAGTTTTTCTTTCCACTTAAACTGTAACTTCATTACGTAATCCCACTAATCGTGTCAATAGTGCTTCTCTTTGAAGGCTATAGTGTTTTCCACAAAGCACACGGACTTTGCTAAGATCTCTCGTAACTGTATTGAGCTTTACTAATATCTCTCGCAATTGTATTGAAAATTACCTCAGCAATTCCATGACCTATTGGCTTTCACGAGGATTCAGAAGGATTTGGTTAACTATTTTTCAGTGACGCATCTTGTTTTTCAGTGACAAATCATGGGATAAAGAACACACTGAACTTCTATTAAAAAAAAAACTTGCACAATAGAGGGCCTCAACTGTTTCTTTTTTGTAAAGACCCTTACATAAATAAAAAACAAAACAATAACCGGCAAATTCTGTTGCTGGGTTACCTGCCCTATTACAATCATTTACTAGCCAGCCTTTAAAGATACTTACCTACACTTCATTACGAAATGTTTGACTTCATGTCCGTATTAGCTTCGTATAAGTAACCCGAAAAATAATAAATTAATTTTTATACGTGGGACCAAAAAGTATAGGTGACACGTGACATACAAAAGTAAAAACGGACACTAGTGCCGACAAAAAAAGAAGAAAAAAAAAACAACAAAAAAACACACAAGAGCCATATAGTATTTGTCGATTCTTAAATCTTTTTCCAGGTTAACAATAAAGTAGCATTAGAGTAGTAATAGGGGCTTGATCTCAGCCTCTGAAAAAAAAAGTAACTAAGAAACTTGAGAACAATACCAATGGTTAGATGGCATTGGCATTTTTATATACACAGACGCCAGTTTCACTTTCACTTTCTTTTCAATTTATCTTGTGGGCTAAGCACATTGAAAATAATTTTTTATTTTCGTTTCAGAAGAAATGGATAAAACTGTTATGCAATTAGATTAATAAATCAAATGTTAACTAGCATATCCGTCTTAAGAAGCTAAATTCAAGAAATGCATATGTTATTTCAAGTATTCTATTACAAGTATTTCAACAAAGGAAACAAAAATGGACAAAACAGTCGGAAAATGACATAATAATGAGAAAATTGCAAGATTCCATGGTGAGAAGGGGAAGAGGGCCAAAAAAGGCTGTCTCTATGTACAGGTGCAGTTTGAAGCTCTTGGCATTTTTGATTTCACCATGCTTTGTTATATTTGTCAAAAGAATATCCAGCCTATTTGAAAAAAAAAGTACGCCTACTTTATATTGGTGCCTGACAATGGTTGCACTTTTAGGATTTATCCTTTAAATCCATTTAGGGAATTGGGAATTTTTGTAAACCTTCTGTATTTTTTAATTAATGGCAACTTTAAAACGGTTGTCCTTTGATGAAAATTCACAGAAATACAGGGAGGAAAAGAGCTGAGTCGGTATTGACATTTTTAGTATATTATACTAATTCACCCCTTGAAATCAAGAACACGTCCAAAAAAAATCGCTAAAAGTTTTTCCCGTCTGAAGCACCTTTAACAGTTCTTTTTTTAAATTTAATTTAAATAACATGGAATAAACTCCGTATGACTGCCAAGCAAATTTAACATGAACAGAAATTATTTCAACAAAGTAAGTGATACTTAAAATAAAAACATTTTCAAAAAGATTCTTCAATTTTATACATGGGAAGAAAATTCCCAAGGAAAATTGTCCGCAAGGGGGAGCGATTATCCGTAGTGGAAAATTGGACCAGAAAGTTGGAGACATAAAAGTATTTGTTATGTCATTATTATACTTAAATTATTCTTCTTTAAAACTATAAAAATAAGAAGATTAGTAATTTTACTTTCCTTTGGATATTTGAGCTGGCTTGAGATTGGATATTTGAGACCCATTATATTTTTTAAAGTGAAATACAATTATTAAATAGGACAAATAACTTGGGTTCTATCTTGCAGCACTCCGTAGGTCAAACTCTTAAACTCTAAAGTTTCTTTGACATTCAAACTTCAGGCACACCCAAGCCAAAACTCCTTCAGTCTCATGCACACACTTTACATACAGTAAATAGATATCGAGCGTTAGGCAAATATTACCTAAGATCCCTACTGAATATTCATCTTCTCGTAGGGTTTATGTAAGCAATTGCAGAAACAAGGCCAACAAAAACTGTAGAAAAATGTTCACACTTTCTTTCTTTTTTCCTGTGCGTCACTGTACGGATCTATAAGTAATATTTTTCTAATATCTGGTGAACAGTAACTGGAACATAACTAAGGTAACAAGCATTTAGTCACAGTGGAATTTTTTTGGGCTGAAGCTCAAATTCAATCTGAGAATTTTTTTCACATATAAGAGACTCGTATGGCTGTTTCCTGCATGGATGATTCCATCCCAGCATAAATCTAAAGAAGTAACAACGTTATTTTTTCATATAACACGCTTGTTAAGGCTTTTCTCCAGTATGTGTTCTTTGATGTCCAACCAAATGGGAGTATTCTTTGATGCACATTCAAAAATGTTTTCTGGGAAAAGATTTTAATGCAAATAACACACTTAAGGGATTTTTGAATTTTTTGATGCATATTTAATGTTGCAGGATGAGAAAAGGTTTATTTCAAATATTGTATTTGAAGGGTTTATTCCTAGTGTGCATTCTTTGATGGCTCTTTAAAGTTGCAGCCTGAGAAAATTTTTTATCGCAAATAAGACACTTGAAAGGATTATCCCCATTGTGTATGCTTTGATGTCTCTTTAAATTTGCAGCCCGGGAAAATCCTTTATCGCAAATAAGACACTTGAAAGGCTTATCCCCATTGTGGATTCTTTGATGGATCTTTAAATTTGCAGCCCGGGAAAATCCTTTATCGCAAATAAGACACTTGAAAGGCTTATCCCCATTGTGGATTCTTTGATGGCTCTTTAAATTTGCAGCCTGGGAAAATCTTTTACTGCAAATAAGACACTTGAAAGGCTTATCCCCAGTGTGTATTCTTTGATGGCTCTTTAAATGTGCAGCCTGCGAAAATCTTTTACTGCATATAAGACACTTGAAAGGCTTATCCCCAGTGTGTATTCTTTGATGTCTCTTTAAATGTGAAGCCCGGGAAAATCATGTATAGCAAATAAGACACTTGAAAGGCTTATCCACAGTGTGGATTCTTTGATGGCTCTTTAAATTTGCAGCCTGGGAAAATCTTTTACAGCAAATAAGACACATGAAAGGCTTATCCCCAGTGCGTATTCTTTGATGGTTCTTTAAATGTGCAGCCTGGGAAAATCTTTTACTGCAAATAAGACACTTGAAAGGCTTATCCCCAGTGTGTATTCTTTGATGGATCTTTAAATTTGCAGCCTGAGAAAATCTTTTACTGCAAATAAGACACTTGAAAGGCTTATCCCCATTGTGTATGCTTTGATGTATCTTTAAATTTGCAGCCCGGGAAAATCCTTTACTGCAAATAAGACACTTGAAAGGCTTATCCCCAGTGCGTATTCTTTGATGGTTCTTTAAATATGCAGCCTGGGAAAATCTTTTACTGCAAATAAGACACTTGAAAGGCTTATCCCCAGTGTGTATTCTTTGATGGATCTTTAAATTTGCAGCATGTGAAAATCTTTTACTGCATATAAGACACTTGAAAGGCTTATCCCCATTGTGGATGCTTTGATGTCTCTTTAAATTTGAAGCCTGGGAAAATCATTTATCGCAAATAAGACACTTGAAAGTCTTATCACCAGTGTGTACTCTTTGATGGCTCTTTAAATTTGCAGCATGTGAAAATCTTTTACTGCAAATAAGACTCTTGAAAGGATTAACCCCATTGTGTATTCTTTGACGGTTCTTTAAATTTGCAGCATGGGAAAATCTTTTACTGCAAATAAGACACTTGAAAGGCTTATCCCCAGTGTGTATTCTTTGATGGCTCTTTAAATGTGCAGCCTGGGAAAATCTTTTACTGCAAATAAGACACTTGAAAGGCTTATCCCCAGTGTGGACTCTTTGATGGTTCTTTAAATGTGCAGCCTGGGAAAATCTTTTAATGCAAATAAGACACTTGAAAGGCTTATCCCCATTGTGTATTCTTTGATGGATCTTTAAATGTGCAGCATGAGAAAATCTTTTACTGCAAATAAGACACTTGAAAGGCTTATCCCCATTGTGTATGCTTTGATGGTTCTTTATAGTTGCAGCCAGGGAAAATCTTTTACTGCAAATAAGACACTTGAAAGGCTTATCCCCAGTGTGGATTCTTTGATGGCTCTTTAAAGTTGCAGCCTGGGAAAATCTTTTACCGCAAATAAGACACTTGAAAGGCTTATCCCCAGTGTGGATTCTTTGATGGCTCTTTAAATTTGTAGCCTGAGAAAATCTTTTACTGCAAATAAGACACTTGAAAGGCTTATCCCCATTGTGTATTCTTTGATGCACATTTAGAGTTGCAGCACAGGAAAACCTTTTATTACACATAACGCACTTGAACGGTTTTTCGCTCAATTTCTTTAACAGGACAACAGGAAATCCTTTTTCAAGTTCAAGCTGCTTTACAGCATCTGAATAATGTACTAAAGTGTAATCTTTCTTTTCGGAATAAGCATCGCATTTATGGTTACAGTGATTACTTAAACCACTTAAACTTTCCACTAAGTGTGGGTAAAACGATCCAGTATCCAATTCTTCAATTATTTCAGACGACCGCACTTCCGGTGACGCACTGTCACAAAACGGCAGGAGAACTGGGACATCTAAAATAGAAGGTATATTATACTTGAAACATCAAAACATATTCGATACAGAAAAGCAATGATTTGTTGGCCATACTTTTCCAGGTTATCAAGTTCCAAAACGAATTGGAATGAAGAGTGTTACAGACGACGCTGTAATCTTTTAAAATACACCTAAATGGTAGCTTGTATAAATCATGATTACGAAGGATGCAGATTTTGTTTCAATCTCCCCTTGTTTCTGGGGTAGGTTCATGGATGATGTGGTGTGCGTTTGGAAACATGGATTGGACTCCTTAGACCTATTTTGTAAGCATTTAAATAGTTTTGATAATAATATTAAATTTACAGTTGAGGATAATAATAAATTACCTTTTCTGGATATTTTATTAATTAAAAGGGATCTCGATTTACAGAAAACCAACGCACAATGATAGGTATTTAAATTTTCATTCTTGCCACCCTACGTCGGTGAAACGGGGTGTTGTAATTTAACTAGTGGATAGAGCCTTTAAAATTTGTTCCCAGGAATTTCTGAATTCAGAATTGTTATACTTGAGGGATATTTTATTTTGTAATAATTACCCTATCAAGTTCATTGACAAAAAATTGAAAATAGACGGGTTAGGTTAGGTTTCTCAGTCTCTAGATTTAGATGTATCAAAAAGTTTCATTTCATTACCATATGTACCTGGTTTAGGTGAGAAACTTTCACGGGTTTTACGTAAATTTGGTATTGATACATGTTTCCAATCGTTGAGGCCAATGGGTTGTTTCTTTAGTTCTGGTAAGGATTTAACCCGGAGAAGTTTAGTAAGTGGGTTGTATAAAATTTCGTGTTCTTGTGGGAAGTTCTGTATTGGTAGGACTCACCAACAATTTGTTGAAAGGTTTATTGAACACCGAAATTCAATAGAAAAAAACCCTACAATTAAGAAAGCCTCCGGAAACTTTTGTTTCAGCTTTAGCAGAACATATTTGGTTTCAAACAGATCACTTTGTAAAATTTGAAGAGGCCTTAGCTATTTCAAATGATAAGGGGTACACTCAATGGGCGAGGGAAGCCATAGAAATTAAAAAACCTATGTTTGCTAACCTTTCGATAAATAGGGACACAGGTAATTTAAATATTGACCCAATTTATGATAACCTTCTAAAGAGTGAATCAACAGTCAATAAGGGAGTTAAGATTTTAAATAATCACCAGGGGACTGTTTTACCTACTAGACCAAAACGATTTGGCTTCAGTAATAGCTAACAAAAGGATTATTTAGCAACATAATAATTAAAGTAATTTACAGTTTTTTTGTTTTTCCTCAGTTACTCTGGTGTCCTCACTGAAGTAACTCTATAATAGCATCTTTTCCCTACTTGGATCAGTTTGCGCCAATTGTACAGTTTTTTTTTTGTGGTGGTTTTATTGGTTTTTAGTTTTATCTCGTTTTTTTTTTTATCCTGTTCTTCTTGCGTTTCTTTCGTGCTGAAGACGCCTTGTTCGGATACAGGCGAAATATCCGCGTTGTTTTGCATTTGTCTTTTCTTTTCTCTCCACTGGCCACAGTATCGTTTTTTTTTTTGTTTTTTTTTCATTGAGATTTTTGTCTTTGTTGGTTTTTGTCATGGTTGGCCAGTTCGGCTTAAGATCTTTCATTTGTTACGTATCTTTTCACATGAAGAGGCCACATCAAAGGATTTTCAGGACAGCTTCACGCATGCTTGGTTCTTTATTCTAAATGTGATTACTTTCACTGTTTAACAGGCACACAGAATGCATTTTATGTTACATGATACACACCGCATTTCTTTTTATTAAAAAATGCGATGCTAATGCACCTTTGAATGTAAAAAAGTGTGGTTGGGCTCCCAAGATTATTTTTCAGACATAGCTTGGCGGCAAAATTTATTTCAAAATCAATTGGGTCTTTTAAAATTATACCAATTAGTGTCAACCAATTAGTGGCAGTGAGGTAACTTAAATTTTTCGGATGTCCTTTCTTTGCCCTTTTTGTCTTCTCTCAACCAGTACAGGAGTATTTATACTTTCAGTTAGTCTTTTGGACATGTAGTTTGTCTTTGAAAGGGTATCTTTTAAATCCAATTCAGAGTCGATTTCGATGTAGGATAAATAAGTCAGTCTCTTAGAATAAGGTGTCTTTTCTTTTGTTTCCACTGGGCACAGTCTCGGTTTTTTTTTTTTTTCATTGAGATTTTTCTCTTTGTTGGTTTTTAAGATACGTAACAGATATAGTCAAATATGTTATCAAATGTTTCACTAGCTGCTTTTGTCTGCTGAACACTCCCTCTTTGCCCTATATGGTAGCAAAAATAGATTACAGTTTTAAACAAATACAGACCTATTTGCTTGCATTTCTCGCTATACTGATATACTGTTCGGGACTAAAAGTTAACGGATACCGGATCATCCCGTCATTTTGCCTGACTCTCACTGAGAGATTCTTTGTTGCGGGAACTCCTATCTAGGATCAAGTTTAGGATTTAGTTGCACTTCCACGTACGTGGACGCATACAGGTCTGAACTTTAGGTCGGTTTCAATGGATTTTTTTATGGAGTGGGGACGGGGAAGAGAAATAACAAACTTCAAATTTTTAGGCCAAAATTTTTACTGGAAGATGTTCTTTGGGCTAATTTGGGGGAGAAAACTCTTTTTTGCTTGTAGGTATCCACCTCTACGTTCGATTTTCTTAAAATAAAAACAAAGTGGATACAGTTTGGGAAGAAAAAAATAAAGAGCATATAATCAGAAACTTATTCATGGCGAGGGGGGGGGGGGGGTAGGTTGGCCGTGCCTCTTCCTGATACCCCTGGACTCGTACTATTTTTCCTATAACTACTCATACTAGTCAATTAGGTTGCCGATGCATGGCTGGTTTTCTTAAAAAAAAACCTTGCATAAAAATAAGTTTTCTAAGAAAAGTGAAGAGCCATATTGAACTCAGGTCCAACAGAAATTAATTCCTATTATAGTTAAAACTCAAAAAGACCAGAAATTACTGTTAAAGAATAAACGAAACGAACAGAAATTAAAAATAACTATCTTACAAACATAAAGATGACAGGTGCAAACATAAATGAATGAACAAATCTTATATACGTTCAATATTTTTTTTATTATTTTCCCACCAGAGGTGCTTTATATGCAAGGGTTAAAAATACTATCTAGTTAAAAATAGTTGAAAGGTCAAATAACAAAACTCTGGTGTCGACAAAACATCCCAGGACCCGGGGACAGGAAGAGATTCTCGTATAAACTTCAGAGGGCTCATTTGTTTGGACATTGGAAGTTCGATTCCAGCTTTTAAGAGTCAAAAGTGACCAAAGGGCCATTACCCCCCCCCCCGCACCCTTTTTACACAAAATACATCAGATAAAAATTTTGAGGTAGCCATTTTGTAAAAAAAAAAAGTTCAAAGGTCAGATAACGAAAACTCCGGGGTCGACACATATTGTACAAACATAATATTTGTAATATAATTCGTTTTATAACTAATTAACCATTAGTTATAATAATTATATACTAATTAATCATGAGTTATATCCGCGGGGCATATATAGCTGTTTTGGAAGGAATTCTCGTATAAACTTCAGAGAGGGCTCATTTGATTGGAAATTGGAAGTTCTAGTTCTGTTTTTAAGAGTCAAAAGTGATCGAAGGGCAACTAGCCCCTCCCTCATGCCCTTTTCCCCCAAATACATCAGATAAAAATTTTGAGGTAGCCATTTTGTTAAAAAAAAAAAAAAAATCAAGGGTCAGATAACAAAAACTCCGGGGTCGACACATGTTGTACAAACATAATATGCATAATATAATTCGTTTCATAACTAATCATTTGAAAAAAATAAGTTATTTAAAATCAATGAATCAATACAAATGTAGAGCATTGACCTATGACAACTTGTTCAGAAAATATTTAAAAAGTAGTCGATGAAAAACATTCACGCCAAACCTTATTTCGATTCAGACGGATGGATAAACCTATCCGATAAAAATATCAGGTGACCATTTTTTTAAAAATAGTCCAACCATCAGATATTAAAACTCCGGGGTCGAAAAAACCCCCTCAGGATCCAGGGACAGGCGTTATAAGCTATACTTTGCGGATATATATGGTTCTTACAGTAGGGATATTCGTATTAACTTCAGAGAGGATTTATTTGATTGAAAATGAAAAGTTCTAGTTCACTTTTAAAGAGTCAAAAGAGACCGAAGCTTAATTAGTCCCCATTCGCCCTTTGTCCCAACCCATCCGATAAAAATTTTGAGATAGCAATTTTTTTAAAAATAGTTCAAGCATCAGATAATAAAAACTCCGAGGTTGACACAAACCCATTTTTTCACTTTAATAGTGTTACTTTGATACCAGTGTTGATACTTTGATGAATATTTGATTTTTTTTTTTAAGTTTGATTTTGAAATAAGGAATTTTTTAAAACTTGAAATTTTTTGCAATCAAAACGAACAAAAATTAATTAAAAAAAAAAATTACCAAAAAAAAGTTTTTCAAAGAAAAGTAAAGGCCATTTTAAACTTAAGCTCAACAGATACAAATACCTTTTAAAATTCAAACACAAAACGACCAGAAATTAAATAGATAATCATAGCAAAAACATACAACAAGTAATAATATAAATGAATAAATAGATCCTAAAGCGAGTAATGCTAAGATTGAATATGAAAATCAAGCTTAAAACGAAAAAAAATATTTTACTATTGAAATACAAATGAAACTTGAAACGAACAGAAATTAAATAAACGAGCAATGAAAACAAACATACCATAGATATTAATGTAAATTAATAAATGAATCTTAAACGAGTGAAACTTTAATTGAATATGCAAATCAAGCTTGAAACGAACAAAAATCACTACAAATAAGAGTTTGGGTATGACCTCCTTCTCTCACTGCAAAAGTCTAAAACCTACTGAGTCATTGGCGCTTTACTGAAAACTATATGGGTCTTTAACAGTCTTGGAAAGTATAAACAACATCAAAATGAATATTTGATGCATAATGATATTAATTGTTGAAGATCCATCAGTTCAAGAACTTATCTCACTGTAATTGTATTTTTGTTTTCAATGCTGTAAGAACTGGAAAAGAAAATATTTGTAATATAATTCGTTTTCAGTTAAGCGCCAATGACGCAGTAAGTTTTTGGTTTTTATTTACAGTTAGGAAAGGAGGCAGTATCCAACACTTGTTTGTAGTGAAACTTGTAGCTGTAGCTGATTCTTTTGATGTATCTATTTATATTAAAATTCCGTTTGTAAGAGTTTTGGGTACTATTGAGCCTAGTCGCTCCTTACTTACCATTTTTTACCACGAACTGTTTGATAAAGACTCACTCTTTTCCTAGAATGAGTTGTCTGATGATCATTCAAATGGAATACTCCAATAATTCATTTCCAAATCGTTTTGGTAACGCTAAATAGCATAAGTATGAACTATTTGGTGTCTAATGAAACTGCTCTGTTTAATAAAACTTCTAAAATTCATCAAATTTATATGGTCTCTCGCATATATGCACTCTTTGGTGCGTTTTCAAAGAGCCTGATGTAGAAAAACTCTTCTGATATATGTCACATTTATATGGTCTCTCACCTGTATGTACTCGTTGGTGCGTTTTCAAAGAGCTTGGTGCAGAAAACCTTTTCTGACATACATCACATTTGTACGGTCTTTCACCTGTGTGTAGTCGTTTATGCGTATTCAAAGTGTGCGATTGGGAAAAATTTTTCAGACATATGTGACACTTATATGGCCTTTCACCTGTATGTACTCGTTTGTGAGTAATCAAATTGCTTGACTCAGTAAAACCCTTGTGACATGTATGGCACTTGTACGGTCTTTCCCCTGTATGCAGTCGTTGGTGCTTTTTCAAAGAGCCTGATTCAGAAAAGCCCTTCTGACACATGCGACATTTGTATGGTCTTTCCCCTGTATGCACTCTTTGGTGCATATCCAAAGAGCCTGATTGAGAAAAACTCTTCTGACATATGTCACATTTATATGGTCTCTCACCTGTATGTACTCTTTGGTGCTTATTCAAACAGCCTGATTGAGAAAAACTTTTCTGACATATATCGCACTTATATGGTCTCTCACCTGTATGTACTCTTTGGTGCCTATCCAAATTACAAGAGACAGAAAAACTCTTCTGACATACATCACATTTATATGGTCTCTCACCTGTATGCGCTCGGTGGTGTGCATTCAAAGAACTTGAATCAGAAAAACTCTTTTCACATAAATTACATTTATATGGCCTTTCACCTGTATGTACCCTTTGGTGCGTTTTCAAACAGCCTGATTGAGAAAAACTCTTCTGACGTATGTCACATTTATATGGTCTCTCACCTGTATGTACTCTTTGGTGCCTATACAAATGGCTGGATGTAGAAAAAATCTTCTGACACACCCCACATTTGTGAAGTTTTTGTCCAGTATGTGTTACCTTACGTCTTTTATTTTTTTTCCGCTTTTTCGTAAACAAGCGACCATTCAAACATGTATTCTGATGATTGAAGTCTTTTGCTTCAGTTTTAGATTCAAATAAATTTAAGAAGACGCTAGTAGATGGATCCTGTGGAGAAACTAGCGATATATTTCCCCGCATGTTTAGTTCAGAGACGTTTTGTGAAAAGTGTCCTTGTAAAAAAAGATGTTGTCTCATATCACCAATAAATACTCGTAAACATATGGGACATCTTCTTCTCTCTCCCATTTGGTGCTCCAGAATGTGAACGACAAAACCTCTGTAATCGTGAACTACAGCTGGACAGCAATCACATTCTATCGGTGAAAGTTCTTCACAGCCAGTGTCTATGTGAAGATCTAGCAATAAAAAGGATTTCTCTGCTTTTCCACAGGAATCACAACGCCAGATGCCTGCTGTTAATTCTTCTATAGCCTTCTTTGTCAGTTTTGTCAACATAACAATCGGTTTTGGGCTTGAGATTTGCGGTGGAGTAATGCCATCAGAACAGCCCACGGTAGAACGGATTAACCCTGAAATTAAAAAAATATAATTAGATAAACCAAAAAGAGATCAAATAAACAGAAATTAAAGCAACATTGAAAGATAAACAAACATTACATAAATGCTGCCTCTGTTGAAAAAAGAAAGAAAAAAAACAACATTATCCTAGATGGTTAGAAAAGTTTTAACAAATAAATTAACCTATTCTTTTCTTATTTTACTTTTTGAGATACTTTTATTGGCAAGTTTTACTGGAAAAGCTTGTAAATTGAATATATAGAAACTTTCTGAATCTAACAAGTCCAAAATTTTCTTTCAAAACGTTTACTTAGAAGAATAATTTCGCAGCAAAATTACCGAAAGTCTAAGGGCCATTGAAGCAATAAAATCGTAAACAGCAGTAATTAAAAGTGAAGTTCTGAGGATGGACATATGTAGGAAAATGGTCAGATGTCCCCTTTTTTATTCTGATTTTTGAACAAACTTATATTTGTGCTAAATAGAAATTTCGGCTTTTTGTTTACGAATAGCATTTCTTTGCAGGAAAATTACTTTATTTTTCTATTTATTCACATTAATTATTTTTGCGTATTTGGGACACTCCTTCAAGACACAAAAATTTCGGAACACTGATTTCAGCAAAAAATTCTTGTGATAGAAACGGCCATAATAGTAACATATTTGATGACAAGCAGGTTCTAAGTACAGCTTAATAGTACATAAAAAATAGCAATAAAATATTTGCAGATTCCTTTTCGTTATTCAGCTCTGGAGACAAACATTCAGCAATTACGCTTCCCTCTCAACAGTCTGAGATTCTGCATATTTAAACAATTCAAATAAAAATTCTGTCTGCAATTTATAACAATTTTTCCAGTAATAATCACAAAAACTATAACCTGTCAAACACAATATTTCTCCCTTTCTATTACACCCTACATTAAATTCATGTTCTAATTTTCTTGCTAGTCATTCTAAAAAGTGACCAGAAGAATAAGAAAATTTACAAAAAATTTAAGCATATTGAATTAAAAAATAGACTTTTTTAATGAGAGAAGAGAAGCATTGAAAAACAAGAAGAAAATGTTTTGCCATTACAGATATTATGCAAAAATGTGAGAAGTATGTTTTCAGTGTTGACTTGCTGGCAGTCTGGTTAGCTGGCAGTCTCTCGCTAGAAAAGTGTTCAGGAATGAAACTGAAACAAAAAAATGACAATAAATTTTTTGAGAATAAACAAAATTTTTATGACATATTAAGTTGAGTAATAAACTTGGACATTCCTAAAGTGATGAACCTAACCAACTGAAAAAAAAACGATGCCCAAGCTACGCTAACCTGTCCCTGAAGATATCTTAAAAAAAATTAAACCAACAATTGAGGCCTATGCTATCTTTATACAATTTTCCTGTAGGGTTTTTCCACAACAGCTAAAAGTATTTTTTTCTTGTGTCACTACAGTTCTTTTGGAAACACGTTTTCAAATTTTCCATTAAATTGGGTCACGAGGTTTTGATTTATTTTACAACTACAACAACTATGAGGGGATATTATAATTCTCCAGTTCAGAGTTTTTTGACAATGGCTCAGTGATGTCGGTTTTACACTTCCTATTCTCACTATAACATAATTGTAACCAAAAACCATAATTTTCTGTTTTTCTCCTTGAATAAAAGTAGTTTATTTTATTATTACACCTCCCACCCATTATTGAATTACAACACGAAAAACGAGAAATCTCAAAGCAGCGCCTGCTTTGACCATCCCGATCCAAATTTGCCAGCTGATACTCCCTTTTAAGCATCAACAATAACAAAGTTCAACAACAACATTAAAATATGACCGTTAAAACTAAAATGAAAAACTTTAAAACAGTCCCACATCCTTACTTCAACGAAGTTTAACAGGACTGATAAATAAAGCGAGGTGAAATAAGGCAATTCATTTGATTGAAAAAAATTAATTAAAAACACAATTACATTAAGAATCTCACATAAAAACCGGACATTAAAAAAAAAGAGAGAACAAATTGACCCAGCAGTGCTATATTATTACAGAAGACCTTTAAATTGGAAAAATTAAAAAAAAAACAGCTTTGCTTTGCCTACGCTGTGCTGGTGCAATGTTTATGTAGCTTAAGAAGGTTAATTAAACCTTAAATGAATCTCACGAGAAGTTTTTTTCTCACATTTTTCCGCACTTTGCAATAGTTATAATTCGTTTCATACCAAAGCTTCATGTTTTTAGACGTTTTTAAGACTTTTTCTATCAAGCTGTTTCACATTTTAGCCTCATCTTGAAAATAATTCGTGTTTGCAGGAAAAAAAAATAGAGAACAGCAAAAATATATTAAAAGACGCAAAGAATGCAAAGTTTAGATGTTAGAATGGAAAATCATACGCTAGCCAGTAATCGAAACTGACAAATGTCATCTACTTAAAAAGATAAAAATCGGACATTAAAAGAAAAAAAGTACTGACCCACAAGAGCTAGATTATCATGGCAAAGACGTTTAAATCAGCAAAATAAAAATAAAATATTGCTTTGCCTATGCTGTGGTAGTGCAACGTTTTAGTAGCTTAAGAAGGGCAAGTGAACCGTAAATGAATCTCACGAGAAACATTTTGTCTCCCATTTTCCAGTGCTTTGTATTTAAATATCTTTGATGCATTTTCCTAGGAGTGAAAACGCAAACTTAGCCTTAATATATGCGTTTGGCAATGCTAATCAAATGCTTTAGAAAGTGAAAAACTATCAACAAATTTTCTGATTGAAAATGATTTCACAACAATGTTAGTTTCAAATACACCTTCAATATCCAGTTCTGGGGAGTCTGACTCCAATGGCAAAGTGGAAGACCCTGGTAAAATACAGACATATAGATTTTGAGACTCAGATCACAAAGTAGAATTATAATTTTCTGTGAGCGTTTTGGTATCACTTGGAGAAGTATCCCGAGCTTCTAGAAGAAAGAAATATAAAAGAACTGAGAGAGAATAATAAAAGTGAGTATTCTCTTTAATTTACCCAGAATAAATAAAACTCGCAAAAAAGTTAAAAATATGGAAAATGAAACGAAACAATAGGCGTAAACAAATTCCTCAATAGTTTGATTATTACAACACCAACTTGTAAAATCATAATTTTATTCACAGATTTTGTGTCCAAATAATTTTTAATTGATTTGTATAAAGAAATGCCTGGAGATAATAGACTTATTCTCACTCAGGACCATTTTCTAGAAATAAAGTGGAAAGAGTATTTGCTTTACAGACTTGTGTAAATCCAAAAATGAAAAAAGTCTCATGAAAATTTTTGATCTTGCAATTGTTCAGTTTTAAATTTTAATTTGTTTAAGGGTTTTGCAATGATTTAGAATAAAAATCTAGCCTCCATATAGAATTTTTTAAATAGTGCTTGAAAGCTTCATACAATATTTCTTGTTGTGTAAAAAAAGGAAAAACGTCTTCCAACATGATCATTTCTTATCAAAACTGATTCTACGACATTAAAAGTTGAATCATAGCTTCACCACTGCTATCCCCATCCTTGGGACCCAATTCAGACACTAAAGGGGAGTTTCTTGCTCGAGGATTCACAGGTAGATTTCGATGTTCAGGTGATAGAGTACAATCTGAAGTTTCCATGGGTATTTTAGTGACAACTCACTAAACAACTTCAACTCATATAACCAAGCAAATATAGAGACAAAAAAAAAATAAAACGCTACTATAGGTTATTAAAATTAATTTACCAAAAAAAATAAACATAAGACAAAAAAAAAGAGAATAAATTTTAAAAAATAAGCAATTAAAAAAAAAATTTTGAAAATTAATTATTTATATACATATCAAATTTTATCATTAACACACTTAAAAAATTATTCTATCTTAGAAAAAAGAAATGTCTAAAAACCTGAAGTGTCAGTCATTTGTTTAAGACTTAAGTTTCTAATGAAATGTAGATGAATTTTAATTTGTTTTGGAGAATAGAATCAAAACAGCCATTTACTAATCACTTCCATTCACATGAACAATACTTCCATTCACATGAACAATAAGATCCACCTCTGTTCACATTACATTCTTTGTTAAAATTACAATAAAGAAATTATTCAACGAAACTACTGTTCTTAAAAAATGTTTACTAAATAATCAAATACTGTCCATAATTTTACTTAAAGTTAACACATAACTGCTAAAAACTTAAAAATAAATAACTTTCCCTGATAATCAATACCTGGAATTATACAGAGGGAATACGGGTGGGAGCTATAGAGGGGAGGGGGGGAGGGGATATGCCTAGACTCAAATTGCTGAAAAACAAACCTAAATTAAAAATGTAAAAATATTTCTCTTTTTGTTCTACCATGCCTCTTTCTGCAAACCCACTAATTAAAAACCTGACCTCTGGTTTGTAAAAACAAGATCAAAACTTGGTTCCTCTTTGTTAGTCTTCTCTAAATATTGGCCTAATAATTAATTTATACACAAATTCAGCCTCTCTCCTTATAGTCCAATATAGACCTAAAAATGTATTTCACCATTAGATCAATCTAGTCATTCAGTATAGCCCAGCTCCTATATTAAACTACTTATCTTCTTAGTTTGTAATTCATATTTGTGGGTGATTAAGTCAAAATTTTATAATTTGAAATGATGGCATAGGCCTAGATTTAGGGTTCTTGAGAAGGAAACATGTTAAGAAAAAAGAAATCACTTCATAATATGCAAAATAATAGTAGTTAACATATTTTGACTGCAATTCAATTATACCCCCAACCATTCTGCTAGTGTGCCAATATACAGCCCAAATTCTATATTTCCTATGCATGCCAGTGGTTGAAATTGAATCAACCCATGGCAAACAAAATGCAAAAATACATAAGAAAAATAGTGTTTTAACTGATAAAATTGGGTATGCAGACTTTGGTAAAATTATTATTTCAGCTATTTTGTGTAAGTTATTTATTTTATATAATTTACCTAATTTACATAATTTACATATTATACTGGTATCTTACATATTTTATGATACCTTGATATTTTCACAGCACAAAAGCAAAAAAAAGGCTAGCAGAAATAGGTTTGCACATGAATTTGTCTTGTGTATAGCTGTATTACCTGGTTTTAAAAGGCCATCTGTCTGACTTCAGTCTCTTGTTATCAGAACAGTAAAGTGTATTATAATAAAGGTAATTACAATTTTAAAATGGTGAAATATTCGCTGAAATAAAATTATATTAGTTCTGCGAGCTGTTAAAGTCAGATAAGGCTACAAGCAGGATTAACATATGACAACCAAGAAAAATAATAAAATTAAAAAATGAGGGTAATATCAGTCAATGGACAGAAAAGAAGCAAAAATGACATAAGCAAATGCTTCATCAGGAACTTCAACCAAGCCATCTTCAGTACTCAAGAAAAAGAAAAGGAAAGCTAACCTTTTGAAGTAACTCTTAACAGAGAAGAAGAAAGACTCAAACAAACAAACCAAGCCAGAATAAATGAAAGACTGTTCACCAAATAGAATGGGCAAGAATTCTCGGCTTATTGATTGACTTAGCTTGTCTATTGAACTAATTGCGCTGCGCTGCCTAAGTAAAGAACAATGTTGGGACAATGTATTATTTATTTTTTTTATTTTTTTCTTTAGGCTAGGGCACTTCGTATTGAAGCAGTTGTTGTAGAAACTTCAAAAAGGATCATTCGATTGGAAATTGGAATGGCTTGTGCCCTTTTCAATAGTCCAAAAGTGATTGGAAGATAACTAACACCCCATCTACACCCACCATTTTCCAAAACACATCCATTCAAAAGTTTGAGATAGCCATTTTGTTCAGCATAGTTGATTTCCAGATGGAAAACATATTTTTGAGGACGACACTCCCCCACATCACTCACGGCAAGGGTTGTAAGTCATGCCCTGGGGGCAATTAATATTTTTTATAGAAAGCATTGCCGGAATAACTTAAAAAAGAGCTCATTCGATCAGAAATTCAAAGGGCTAGTGCCTTTTTTGATAGTCAAACGTGATTAGAGGTCAACTAACCCCCCTCTCATGGCCAACGTTTACCCAAATACATCAATCAAAATTTTAATATATCCATTTTGTTCAACATAGTTGAAAGTTCTGGCCGTTAGTTCTTTGACGATGACAACCCCCCACAGCCCTCAGGGCAAGGGTTATATGTTATGCCCTGGGGGCATCTAAGATTTGCATAAAAAACGCTGTCATAGAAACTTCAAAATGGGTTCATTCGATCGGAAATTGAAATGGCTAGTGCCCTTTTTAATAGTCGAAAGTGACTGGAAGGCAACTAACACCCCTTCCACGCCCACCATATCCCCAAACACATCCACTAAAATTTTCAGATAGCCATTTTGTTCAATGTAGTTGGAAGTTTTAGAAATTATATCTTTAAGTAGGAAAATCCCCCCAGAGTCTTCAGGGGAAGGGTTATAAGTTATGCCCTGGAGGCATATAAGGTTTTTACAGAAAGTTTTGTCGTAGAAACTTCAAAAAGGGCTCAGTCAAACGAAAATTGAACGGGCTAGTGCACTTTTGAATAGTCCAAAGTGACTGAAAGGCAGCAAACCCCCCACTCACCCCCCACATTTTCCCCAAAACATCCCATCATCATTTAGAGATAGTCATTTCTTTCAACAGAGTTAAGAGTTCTGGAAATTAGGTCTTTAAGGGTCACCGACCACCCCCCCCCCCTCACAGCCCTCACAGGAAGGGTTGTAAGTTATGCCTTGGGGGCATATAAGGTTTTAATAGAAAGTATTGTCTTAGAAACTTCAAAAAGAGCTTATTCGATTGGAAATTGAAATGGCTAGTGCCCTTTTTAATAAATAAATAAATTAATAAAATAATAAATAAATTTAATAATAAATAATAAATTCAAAGGAATAGTACCCTTTTTAATAGTCGAAAGTAATTGGAGAGCAACTAACCCCCCTCTCATGCCCACCATTTCCCCAAACACACACAATCATAATTTGAGATAACCAATTTTTTTCAACGTATTTAAAAATTCTAGAACTTAGATCTATAAGGATGGCAGCCCCCCACAGCCCTCAGGGCCAGGGCTGCCCGCTATGCCGTGGGGGCGTATGACGTTTTTACAGTTGTTGTACATACTTCAAAAAGCGTTCATTCGATTGGAAATTAAGAGGGCTATTGCCCTTTTTCATAGTCCCTAGTCCTCAGAATGAAAATCCCCCCCCCCAAACCCACCATTTCCCCAAACACATCCAATCAAAATTTTTATATATTCATTTTGTTCAACATAGTTGAAAGTTCTGGAAATTAGGTCTTTGAGGATGACAACCTCCTTCCCCCCACAACCCTCAGGGCAAGGGGTGTAAGTTATGCCCTGGAGGCATATAGGGTTTTTATGGAAGTTTTGTAGTAGAAACGTCAAAAAGGACTCATTTGATTGGAAATTTAAAAGGCTATTGCCGTTTTTAATAGCCGAAAGTAATCAGAAGAAGAATCCCCCCCCCACGCCCATCATTTCCCCAAACTTTTCTGAGCAACATTTTGTTATGGCCATTTTGTTCAATGTAGTTAAAAGGTCTGGAAATTAAGTCTTTAAAGGATGACAACCCTCCCCCATAGCCCCCAGGAAAAGGGTTGTAAGTTATGCCTTTGGGGCATTCAACTTTTTATAGAAATTTTTGTTACAGCACCTTCAGAAAGGGCTGACTTGATCGAAAATTGAGAAAAATATTAACTCTTTTATTAGTCAAAAGTGATCAAAGGACAAATGTCCCCCTCCACTCCTAGCATTTACCTAGACGCTTCCTATCAAAATTTCAATATGGCCATTTTGTTAAACCCATCAGAAAGGTCTAGAAATTATGTCTTTGAGGATAACAAATCCCCCCAGCCCTCATGGCGAGGGTCGTATGTTTTGCCCTGGGGACATATAGGGTTTTTATAGAAAGTGTGGTCATATAAACTCCAAAGGGAGCTCATTGGATTGGCAATCAGACGCTCTAGTGCCCTTTTTACGAGTCAAAGTGATCAGAGGGCAGCTACCCCCTCCCCCCTACACACACATCATGTTGTCTCGCAACGCGTCTAATAGAAATTTTGACAAAGCCATTCCATTCAAAATAGTCTAAATATCATATAACAAGGCTTTTGGGGTGAAGCAAACCCCAGAGACTAGGGGCAAGGAATGTTAGTTATGCCCAGGGGGTATTAAAGGTTTCTATGGAAGGTATGGTTGTTTAACTTCAGAAGAGGCTTGGTCTTTCTCCCTAAAAAGACTATGTCAATATAAACAAACAGAAATTAGCCAAAAAAACTTTTTGCACAAAATAAGTTTTTCAAAAAAAGGAAAGAACTCCATTAAACCAAAAATGAACAAAAATAGAATCAAATAATCTACCACGCATACGATTACCACAAATCAGTATTAATAAATGAATGCGA
This sequence comes from Artemia sp. Qi Xiang Cuo, assembly GCF_049724085.1. Taxonomy (NCBI): domain Eukaryota; kingdom Metazoa; phylum Arthropoda; class Branchiopoda; order Anostraca; family Artemiidae; genus Artemia; species Artemia sp. Qi Xiang Cuo. Next base: position 52,413,902 of record NC_142812.1, read on the forward strand.
CCCAGAATAAGTCAAACTCAAAACGAGCAGAAGTTAATCTGAGTAGGGTTCTAAACCCTATGCTTTCTAAAAGCCAGAATATACCGAAAAATTCTTTTTAATGTTTTCAATTCTATAACTTTAATAAATCAAAAATTAATTAAGATTTTAATGAATAAATATCAGTAGTATTTATATTAAACTGACATTGCACAGTTTTTAAAGCAAATTCATCTGATTTTTTTGCAGTAAAGTACAAATTATATTCTGTCTTTTAGAAAGTATAGGGCTTAGAACCCTACACAGATTAATTTCTGCTCGTTTTGAGTTTGACTTATTTTAATTTCTGTTTGTTTTTGGGTTTCATTTTAATTTTAAGATTTTGTAAATTGGATACATAGGAATATCTCCAGTATCTCTATTTAAAGGAGGATCTGTATTTATGTATTGTTTATTTTCAACTACCTTCCTAAAAGAATGTGGGAAGCCATTTGCTACAGATGTGGGAAGCCATTTGCTATAGATGCGGGAAGCCTAAGATTTGCTTCAATTCTCTTATCAAACAAAACTAAATGATCTGAATTCTCAACAAAATGGAGGGCTAGAGCAGTGTCAATATTCTCATTTTTATTTTAAATTTCATATCTCAGAGAAATCTTGTGTTCATGCAATTGTTCCCCTGGGAGCCAGTGTTTATTCCCCCCTCGACAATATCCCCTGTTGAGAGTTCCCCCTTCCCTGTGGAGAGACCTGCTAAATGGAAACAATTATTATCACGAAAATCAAGTGAAGACAATGGCGCCGGTTGTTAAACCAAATTATTACCAGATTCATCTGAGTTGAACTGTGAGAACAGTGTCAAGTGGCTCTGCATATTGTTTGCGGGTATACTGATAGCAAAGTACAACCTCATTAAAGGTTGAGGGATGGAAAAAAATTTCATTGGCTGTGTCCATTCCGTGAAAGCAATCTGCATGCCTGATAGGCTATATCAAATAAAGATAATAACAGTATTTTCAGTAGTGTTGTCAATAACTCTATGAAAGCACTAAAGAAAGATATGGATGCCCTTGTTGATGTACTATAAATAGACTATATTGAAGAGAGTTCAAGCAAAATATGCACTGTTCTGCGAATGTAGACTGAAGTTGATAAGTTAAGGGCCGATACTACATGTTTGAAGCAGTAGTTTCCAACTGAACAAGTTGATAAGAAACTATATGAGTCAATGACAAAAGACAGACACCGTCAATGAAGGAAGAACAATGTCATAGCCTTGTGTGTACCCAGAAATCCTTTGCATAACCATGATCAGCAATGTAAGGCTGACGTTGTTTTTATCAAACACTTCCTCTTGCATAACTATTCAACAGACACCAAAGTTTTTATGTCCAACAACTTAGGCCAAAGAGCACAAGCACATGAGGATAAAAAAGGGACAACAAAGGGACACTTAGCTGGTATAACGGGATACCAAGAGATGTGGACTCTGTTTTGCTGTAGCCTGGAACTGTCTTCTGTCTCGACTATGTATGATCTGGGGTTTCCGTGATGGGATATTATTTTTCCTTTTGGCCAGAGGCTGTTTGGTTTTTTTTGGACATAAACTTGGTCATTCAGTTGTGGCTCAGGTAGTGGTTCTGCAGTCTTATCATGATAGGATTTCTGTCTTTCCTGTTCCCTTTACCTGTGTTGTAGAGAGATATGGAGGAGGATAGTTTTGGGTCTCAGCGGACACTATGTTGATGGTAGGAATGACTGCTGTTGGTGACTCAAGTGGCTCTACCACTTGAGTCTATTGCTGTAAAAGTTGGGCAGGTGAGGCCTGACTGACAACTGGGCTGTTTCTATATTCTAGAAGTGCAATATGTGGGTCCCTTCCACCTTCCTTTGCTTTTGCTAGTATCCATTTGCAAGTTTGAACCAGTTTTTCCACCAGACTCTTTGATCTTGGATAAATGAGACTGAGGTTTTCAGACTGATTCCCTATATTTGTACAAAGTCACTGAACTCCAGAGAGAAAAGTTGAGAGCTATTGTCTAAAGTCGTTAGCTGAGGGATTCTAAAATGTGCAAAGTTAGTACTTAGTTTGTCAATGATTACAGCTTATGTCTTGCTTGGTAGTTTATCTATTTCAAAATATTTGATGCAAATATCATCAGTTATGAGAAAAAAGCTTTTGTTCCACTCAAACAGGTCAATACAAGTATGTTACCATGGCAGTGAGGGTGTCTGGTTACTAATCAATGGCTGCTTTTGAATGTAAGGAAAATTTTACACACGCTTCACATTTTGGAGGAAGGTTTTGAAGTCTGTGTTTATTCTTGGCCAGTACACAATCATTCTGTCATGCTGCTTGGTTTTGTCAATCCAAAGGTGTGCTGAGTGGAGCTAGTGAAGTATGTTGGCTCTGAGAAGATGGGGTTAAAGAATTCTTTGGCCTTTTAGAGCTAGCCCATCATCGATTGCTAAATGGTGTCTGATATTCCTAAATGGGATAGCCTGTGTTGGGAATGACTGGCATGTCATAGGCCATCCTTTCTGTTTGAGTTCCATGAGTGTCTTGAGTTGAACATCTTTCTCTGCCTCATGGTGGTCTCTTCATCAATGCATGCAAACAGACTTTGATTGCATTATACATTTGGACATCAGTATCTGGCAACTGAAGTTGAGAGTGCATCTGGTACCGGAATATCATGTGTGCAAAATATTTGACTTTGTCTTTGGCAAATTTGTATTTTATGCAGATTAAATGAGCTTCTTTTTCTCCAGCTCATCTAAGAACGGCTTTGAGCCTTTGGTTATGCCCCTTGTGATTTCTACCATACACTATAATATTATCCACAAGCATTCTAATACCTTCTAATCCTTAAAATGACTCTTCCATTTTCCTCTGGAACTTGTCATGTGGAGGCACCACACCAAAGGGGTATTTCTTCCTTCTGCATCATCCATAGATGGCACTGAAGCTTGTGTAGTAGAAAGATTGCATGGAGAGTGATAGTATCAAGTACCCTGAGCAGGCATCTAGCTTGCTGAATACTGCTCCACCATCAAGCTCAGCAACAGCATCTTCAAATGCTGGGACTGGGTAGTGGGTGCATTTTATCACCTTGTTCAGGTCCACAGGGTTGATGCATAGTCTTATGCCTCCATCCTTTTTTTCAGCCATTACCATGGCATTATTCCAATCTGTTGGCTCACTGACCTTTTCAATGATATCAAGACTTCCTATCTGTTCTAACTTGTCTTTGAGCTTCTGTTTCAGAGCTTGTGGTATTTTTCTAGCTGGATGTACTCTGAGCATTGTGTTGTCCTATAGATGTATTTCAGGTTCTGTTTCAAGTTTCTCTTTGCCCTTAAATACATTGCAATATTTGATTACTGGTGACTGTTTAATATTCAGGACAAGCTTGATCAGGAGGGAATCTGAAAATGTTGAACTGGAGTGAAATTTTACAGGGATCAGTAGAGGAGCAATGGGAAAATTACTTAATTTACTTTACTTAGAATCCAAGACAGCAACTATTATGTATCTTACAGGAGAAAGCCAATGACTCTTCCATACATGACAAAAGAAATTAAGAAGCAGCTCAGAAACAAAAAAAGATCTTGGAATCAGAAGAAGTTCAAAAGAGCAACAGATAAGTTGAGAAACTTAACCAGGAAACTTTGTGATCAATATCTAAGCTAACTATTTCAGGAGCTGAACTAACAAGTGTCAAAGAAATTGCAGGTGCATGGAACTGCCAGTTTTGTCTGTTTTGGTAATACATAAGATACAGAAGCACCCATTGTTGAATTTAGCCAACAAAAATCCACCCTTTAATTGCGCCTATTAAGTTCATAGTACAAATATTCTTAAACAGGTGAAAATCCTGGGTGTCAAAAAATCAGTTGGGCCACATAGGTTACATCCAGAACTTCTAAAAGAAGTTGCTGAGAACATTGCCAAGCCACTCTCCCAATTATTCAAAATCTACCAATGTACCAAGATAAGTTCCAACAGATTGTAAAACAGCATGTGTAACCCCTTTGTTTGAAAAGGAAAATTACGCCATTGCAGAAAAATACAATCTTATAAGCATAACTTCTGCTGTTGCTAAAATTCGGGAAAGAGTGATAAATGACTCTTTCATGAAGTATTGCAAACTTAATGTGACACTATAGCCAAGCCAACATGGTTTTCAACCAGGAAAGTCTGTAGAAACAAAATAGCTGGAGAAAAATTATGAGATGATTTTATAACAAACTTGATTGATCAGGGCTTACCTGTGGAGGTCTTGCTGCTTGGCCTTGCAAAAGTATTTGACAAAGTCCCACATCAACACTTGAACAAAACCCTCATCTTATGAGGAATTAATGCAGACATTGTGGGATAGATTTCAGCTTTTCTTACAGATAAAACAAGAGAGTGAGGCTTTTTAGTAATGAAGGACAGTCAATCCTCTCTGAGAGGTGTAGTCACCAGTGGTGCCCTGCATGGTAGTGTCTTAGAACCTACCCTAGGCCTATTCAATATCTATATAAATGATATTTTTCAATTAACTAGATATAGACTAACTCTGTACGCTGACAACTCAAAGTTATTTGGTGCAGTCAATAATGAGTCACTACAAGTAGATCTTGACCATATTAAAAACTGAGCAACATGGCACATAAGCTTCAAAATTGACAAATGTAGTGCTTTTAATTTTTAGCAAGTCCAACCGAGGTTTCAAGTATAATATGGTCAATCCAGCTGTAAATAACATTCAAGAGCTGCAAAGTGTGGATGAAGAAATAGATCTTAGAATTGCTGTTGGAAACCAGTGTAAATGCCATTCATAATGCAAGAATACAGTGTCTTATGCAAGTTCTGTCCTAGCACTCTTAAAGAAAACTAGGATAAAGCTACTGATGATTTGACAGTGCAATTTTGGAACCCCTGTCAAAATTTTCCTTCAATACAGAATAACTCTGCTTAATCGTGACTTGGAGCGCTATCTCTTGAAACCGTTTTTGTGTTTAAATAATGGAAAACGTTGAAACAATAACTAGTAAACCCAGATAAGGAAAGAATAATTAGTATTCAGTCTACTGTTTTCGACAAGAAAGGAGCTACCGACTATTTTTCTGGTATACAATGTTCAAACTGCTGTTACTTGGTCATTTATTGCAAAAAAAGAGTTGGATTAGCACCAATGCATCAAGATACATCTGATTTTATCTGAATTCTAGTCACATTAGCTTTTTCTTGATAAAATTAAAACGGCAGCAAATATTATATTGTCAAAACTAGGTTCCTAGTGTCAAAAATTCTTGTTTAAAGTAGTGGAAATGTTCTAAAAATGTTCCTTTCATCAAATTTGCACTAAAAAAGTTCCTTTCATCAAATTCAAACATAGATAATGGCTTCTATGAATTGATTTATTTCTTTTGCAAATATCTTGTAGTAACCTTGTCAAAATTTTCACCAGACAGCATCAGGCCCTGTTGAAATATAGGTGGCTGTTAAAACTTCACTGAACATGTAGGCCTAAAACAAATGAGAAATAATTGGTGTCAAAATTCCCGGGTCCACTGAGAAAAATATTATTGGCTGTCAAATTTATGGGTACCCAATACTGCCAAAAATTGCAGAGGTTCACATGGAAGTCATTTTTCCCTTTCCTTAGCACTTATCAATGAAACAAAAAAAAAAGCTCAAATTGGGGTTGGAAGTTGCACTGTAGCTGCAGATCACACTTTGAAATGGCCAAACGTTGATAACATTTACTGTCAACAATGAACAAATCTTTGCTAGGCCATTAAAACTGACAGGAAATGGGCCATTCCAGATAGCATTTGGAGATGCTATTTCTGTGGCATATATTCAAAACTTAGAAAAAAGAAGATTTAAGTGATCTAGGTCAGAATATCACTTCTTGTGATTAAGCAATTTCATTATATTAAATACTACATACTTGAAACAGCTTTTTTAGCTTTATTACTTATACTTTTTGAATAGTGTTTTATACTTTTATACATTAAATGAAGTTGAAGAAAAACAAAGAAACAATAATATACATATCAAATACACTAGGTTCCAACCACAGGTATTCCCTAAGTAATTTGACATGTGTTGAATACTCCAGATTCTACCAACACATATTCCCCAAGTATTTCAACATGTGTTGAATTGGATTCTGACTTGTGTCAAAAACAGGTAACTTTTTTGTTGTGTCAAATTTGTAGGTGAAAATGCTCTAACTTCAGAAAATCAGAGTTTTGTACCCTTTTCAGATAAAACTTCAAATTTCTCATCAAACAATTAGATTCCTAGATGTTTTTCCTACATACTGAAACCCTTTTCAAACCAAAAGTCTTTAAATTAGGACTTCAGGAGTAGAAAAACTGTTTTTTTACAAAAACTGTTAAATCATTGGTGCCTCTACCCTATATCCAGTAGGTCTCCCAATGAAAATAATAGTAAGTATACTTAAAAGCCAGTGGCCATATACACAAAACACTGAACAAAAACAGAAATAAACCACGCAATAACCCTCAACAAATTTAAGTTGCTGCTTTCCACACTTCCAATCCTCTCTCTAAAAAGCAACCTAGTGTAATAATAAGGTCACGTGAGGTAGTCCTAAAAACACCAGGAAGCAGTATCTCCCCTCAAAAAAAATGATGCCTCTAAATCCCCAAACTTTGGCATTTGGTCAAAAACAGTCCAGCCCATCACCCAACTCCCCACAGAGGGGGCAAGTACACCTGCCTCCCAAGCCATCATCATCACATGACTCCCAATATCTTCTATGCAGTGGTATACAATTTGCTTGTACCTGCAACCAACACTTAAGGGCTCTCCATGGTAGGTTCAGTTTCAAATAAAACACCTCACTAAACACTACTTGAATCTGCCAATAAAAACGAAGGTTACTAGATTTCTCTAAACTAGAGAGCCAAACCTGAATCACCTGCTCCCACAGGCACAAAGCAAACTTGCCAAGGAAATCTTAAGATATGCCTTTGGGACCTTGGCCATCATTCCGTGCCCTAGAAAGTCCAGCATTATCCAGTAGGCCTTTAACCTGTTGTGGCCATGCTGTTTTTCTAGTAAAACCCAACATCTCTATGTAAGCCACTTTCATCAAACAGTTACCTGGAGCCAAAACTTGATCACTTGGATGGCCCTCATATGGTGCAGATCCATTCAGCCTGTGTTTGTGTTTGTGAGGTTGTACAAAGTCCTTGTCAGATCAGTGCTTGATTTTGGAATGTGCATAGCATCACCAGGACACAGCAGTGACATACAGCTTCTAGAAGAGCCACAAAGGCAGTATCTAAGATGATAGACAAGCCTTATGAGGACTATTTAAAGGAGCTGAAATTATCTACACTGGTTTACTAACGACAAAGAACTGATATGCTTATTACAAATAAGCTTACTTCACGAGAACCCCTCCCCCCACTCCACCCAAAGTCATTTGTCAGTTTCCCAAAATATTGGCACAGTAAGGAGAGGACATTCAATGAAGCTTTTCAAGCACTCTGTAAAAACTCAACACCAATAACAGCTTTTCTCCTGCCATGTTGTAGACCACTGGAATAGTTTCTCAAAACAACAGTCTCAGCACCCAATAATGAAGTTTTCAAGAAGTTATTAAATTTCAAATGGAATGGTGTTCCCTGGAAGTATCAGTGGTATTTGATGTTTAATCATTCACATCACCAAGTATGGAGAAAATAACAGGTAAACAAATCTTAACAATCTTGTTACAACAAATCTTGCTCCAAAGTGCAAATTAAGATAAATAAGGTAATTTCCCCCTGACTACTTCTGGATCTTCATTAAGAGGAAAATTGAAATTTCTACTTTCCTTTCAGAGGCAATTGTAAAGTATTGCCCATAGTAAAGACCAATAATGGTTCAGTGTATTAATATTTGCTAATTTTTTTTAATAGAGGCACTTCATGCGCAAGGGGTGGTCAAATAAACTTTAAGGGGGTTCAGTCATTTGGAAATCAAAAGTTCCAGTGCCCTTTTCAAAGTTTGAAAAAACATTGGAGGTGGCTTAGTCAATCAGAAATCAAAAGTTCTAGTTTTCTTTGCTAAGATTTAGCTTTGTTTTCAACCAATTGCTACCAAATGAGTTGTTACAGACTTCAGTGTCTTTAAGAAATTCTTATTCTAGTTTCCTGAGCCTTGTGTGTTTGCAGTTCTTTTGAAAGAATCTTCAGATAAATAAAGATTTAGTTCTAAGGGAGAGTGGAGGTTGAAATTGACAAATAATCCTCAGGCTGTATACAGAGGTTTTGTTTAGGGGGCTTTGAAACAGGCACAGTCAACTGAATCTGAAGAAGAGGAACTAGATTTGCCAGTAGATCCTTTTGAAGATGATCCCAGTGACTGTGAAAGTAAATGAATATTCTTCTATTATGATCCAGTGCATTTAATAATAAATGAGAAATAGCATGAATATGATATGATAAATCTTACTGAATATAGCTATTTAAATATGCAAGGCTATTAGGGTAACATTTCTTAGGTTTAAATGTAGTAACAAAAAATTACTAATATGATTTTACTCACAACTAATCCTTTTTTTTTTTTCTTTTTTTTTTTACAGAATAGATGTCTAAAATCAGGTACCAGTACTGTCCAAGTGCTGAGGTATTATTCCAGGCTCAAAATTACGAAAGGGATGAACTGGACTGTTTATTAAATTAATGAATCTCTAGATACAGGAGTATTACTTTTTTTTAAACCCAATAAAATCAGAATCATCAAACACTTTCATCCAAAGCTGAAAATGAGGCTTAAAAAGACATGCTCAACTGGTCATGGGGCTACAGGGGAAGTCTAAAATGCCAATTTCGCCCTGTATTTTAAACTGAGTATCTAATTTTTACAAATTTTATTTAATGGTAATTTTACAATACTAGAAATATAAAATTTGGCTAAAGGCTGTATTTGCACATTGGGACATGGGGGGAGGGGGTCAAATGTAGTGGAATTAAAGCTGAAATGCTAACTATAATAATTCTGCATATTATGAACTGAGAATTGTTTTCTTGTTTTTTTACTCTATTTGCCAATTATAAATTGTTGACTGATTTATCTAAAACACAGAAATCAAATTTGAAATTTAAAGACTAATTAACACACACCTTAAGTGTGGTCAGTGTTTACCCCTATCACCTAGAAAGTACCACCCATGGAAAATATCCTTTGCCCCCACAAAAAATACCCCCCCACCAAGGCTGGTTGGTCTCTAATCACTTTTAACTTATAAAAAAATATTTTTATAAACTCTCAATTTTCGGATCTAATGAGCACCATCCAAAGTTTTTGCGACCATGAGGTGGAGATGTGGACGGGGAAGAGGCAGTCCCCCTCTTATACGGAATAAATTCTGCTGATTTTTGATTTTTATGTTACTCTTTACTTTTATAATACCAGTGTGAACCAGAAATATTCCCAGAAATCATAAGGGAGTAGATATCCATTTCATATTTTGATGCATTTTTTTAATTCTTTTGTACCTCCCTCCCCACCCTGCAAAAAAACACACCTGCCCCTAAACAAAAATAGGTAAATTTGAAGGTGGCACAATAATTTAGGTAGGATGAAAGTGAAAACATCATTTGATGCCTTTTTTATGCTCTTTCATAGTTCAATAATTGCTTCTGTCACAAATTGCATCTTGAGCCTTTAAAGGGGCCCCAAAGGTATTTCATTTTTGTAACCACACAAAGAAGTTATCAACAGTAGTTAAGTTATTGAAAAGTTATTAAAAACACATCACTAGTTTATAAATAAGTTGTTCATGAGTAGTATATTTTAAAAATACCTATTTAAAATAATAATAACCTTATTTATTGGGCAACACAAATATAAACTGTTTTCCTACTGTATCAAGTTTTTCAAATGCCATTTACAAAACTAGTGCTTAATTTTGCAATTCAAAACGTTGCTGTAAACAATTCCGGGTATATTTTTGCACATTATGGGGGTTGGGGGTGGGTTAATTTCATGGTAACTTTGCAGTGGACCATATAATTAGCTAGGATGAAAGTGAAAATATCATTTGATGCTTTTTTTTATGCTCCTTCATAATTCATATAAAATACCTTTGGGCCCCCTTTAAGCACTCAAGATATAATTTGCAACAGAAGCAATTATTGAATTATGAAAGAGCATAAAAAAAAGGCATCAAATGGCATTTTCACTTTCATCCTAGCTAAATTATTGTGCCACCTGCAAATTTACCCAGAAATACTGGTTACAGCCCTTGGGATTATACTTCAATTTCTACTTCCAGAATGCCCTTGTCTCTCCCTTAAAACTAATTTTCTTTTTCTTTTGCTGACAGTTTTTGATAAATTTGGGATAGTTTAGCCTATAGGCTAATACTGACTTAAAAATAATGAGCATACTACTCAACACTCTATATTACTGATCAGAAAATAAAATGGATATAGCCTACCAATTGATGCCTTTTATTACATTCCTTCTGAATATATTTGCTTCTTATTACTGAAACATAGCTATTCTTTAGGGTAAATAGTTTACCACTTTTAAAATTTGATAGCTGCATTATAGATAAATCAAATGAAAAAAAAAAATAGCTTAAAAACATAATTATTCAACTTTGACAGGTTAGGGCACAGAACAAAAGTTAACTGATACATAACATACATGAATCTATGTCATAATATTGATTATAATCACTACAGGATCCTTGAGGAAAGAGTAATGATTAAACTATATAGGCCTAACCGAGTTCCTAGCCTAGTCAAGCCTCTGCCCATTATAATGTAACAAATAGTGACTGGGTCAATAGACCTAGCCTAGAAATTGTTGTAAACAAAATAATTTTTCAATTTAATATATTGCACTCGAAAAACAATGACGCAGAGGTCTTGGATACCTGAATAACTTCTTCTTCTATTTAACAGCAGGCGGGCTTTTCAGTAACACTATTTAGCCCTTTTCCTTTTGCTTCACTCTGTGGGCTACAGAGCTACTGGCTTGATTGCCTCATATTTATTAGATATATTCAGATATCTTTCAGCAGATCTTTCGACTCTAGGAGTTCAAATATAAGATGATAGATGTCGATTTCTATACTCTGTGTGCAGGTATAGTTGGCTAGGCTCTTGGCTGATAGTGGGATTTTGTGGTGTTTGAAGTATTTTAACAGTTTAGAAAGCAAGGTATGTTGTGCAGACGTCAGCATATTACATTCAAATAGGCAATGGTCAATTGTTTCATTATTCATATTACAATGCCTGCAAAGAGGGGACAGGGGAATTGAACCACTTGAATTAGAAAGCTTATATGAGAATGCAAGGAAATTTAGTCCATTTGTTCCAGAACGAATTCTATGATAAATTTTAGAAAGATACTTATTGGGAAAGGGGGAAAGGATAGGATTAATCTTATTAAAATTAATATCTGATAGCCTCCATCGGTAAATATCTCTAATTGGGATTGGTCTCCCACTTGGCTGGTCAATATTTATAGCATTTTTTGCTATTTCATCAACCTGATGATTACCACTTATGCCAGAGTGGCTAGGAATGTACTGAAAGTAAGTTTTTATGCCACTTGAAGCAAGATTATCAATAATACTAAGACAATGATAAGTGTCAATGTCCAACTTATATTGAGGAGCTGAGGCCAGCAACTCAAGGCTTGATAAAGAGTCGGAATAAATGATAATATTATTCGAATTTTCAATCAAAGATTGGTTTTGCTTACGGTGTTCTAATGCCATGATTATGGCATTTAACTCATTTCTTATTTCTAATTTTTATTTCATTTCTTCTTCTTCTTCTATTTAACAGCAGGCGGGCTTTTCAGTAAAACTATTTAGCCCTTTTCCTTCTGCTTCACTCTGTGGGCTACAGAGCTACTGGCTTGATTGCCTCATATTTATTAGATATATTCAGATATCTTTCAGCAGATCTTTCGACTCTAGGAGTTCAAATATAAGATGATAGATGTCGATTTCTATGCTCTGTGTGCAGGTATAGTTGGCTAGGCTCTTGACTGATAGTGGGATTTTGTGGTGTTTGAAGTATTTTAACAGTTTAGAAAGCAAGGTATGTTGTGAAGACGTCAGCATATTACATTCAAATAGGCAATGGTCAATTGTTTCATTATTCATATTACAATGACTGCAAAGAGGGGACAGGTGAATTGAACCACTTGAATTAGAAATCTTATATGAGAATGCAAGGAAATTTAGTCCATTTGTTCCATAACGAATTCTATGATAAATTTTAGAAAGAGACTTATTGGGAAAGGGGGAAAGGATAGGACTAATCTGATTAAAATTAATATCTGATAGACTCCATCAGTAAATATCTCTAATTGGAATTGGTCTTCCACTTGGCTGGTCAATATTTATAGCATTTTTTGCTATTTCATCAACCTGATGATTACCACTTATGCCAGAGTGGCTAGGAATGTACTGGAAGTAAGTGTTTATGCCACTTGAAGCAAGATTATCAATAATACTGAGACAATGCTAAGTGTCAATGTCCAACTTATATTGAGGAGCTGAGGCCAGCAACTTAAGGCTTGATAAAGAGTCGGAATACATGATAATATTATTCAATTTTTCAATCAAAGATTGGTTTTGCTTAAGGTGTTCTAATGCCATGATTATGGCATTTAACTCTGCAGACATTATAGATAAATTATTAAATAATCTCTCGCCCATTGCAATTTTCAGGTGAGGAAGGAAAACACCACTTGCAACCTTCTCATTCATTTCTGACCCATCAACAAATATTTGGAAGTGATTTTTATAGGTAATTGTATTAAGTTCTGCAAATTTTTTCTGAACAAAAGCAATGGGGGTTAAATCTTTATTCCATTTTGAAAATTCAGTATGTATTATGGGAAATGACCAATTCCATGGAGGGGATTGGGGGAAAGTAGGTGCAATAGACTTTGCTGGTACAGGGAACTTCTTTTGAATATTGGCATACTCATCTGCAATACCTCTATACATGGCTGGATTTCTTAACCAATTATGTAATGTGTGTGAGCTATTTGATTCAATTTTTGTAAGATGTTTTATCAAGAGAAAGCTACGTCTATCTTTTATTGTTGTTAATCCACTCTCCATAAGCAGAAACTTGGTGCTTGTGGGTTTCCTAAGACCAAATATGAGACGTATTATATCATTTTGTGTTGTTTCAATTTTTTGCATCTGTCGTCTTTGCACATGCACCATATACAATGAGCCCATAGTCAATATGGGGTCTTATATGTGATTTATAAAACTGGAGTAAGGTTTTCTCCTTACAACCCCAGGGTGTGGAAAGAAGTCTTTTTAGTATATTTGCTTTTCTATAACATTTTTTTATTGTGTTTGAAATGTGGAGGTGGAAATTAAGTTTTTGGTCAAGCATGAGACCTAGGTAATTAATATTATTATCTTCTGGAATAGTGGTTTTATTTAGAGTTAGTTTTGCATTAACATGGTTTCGCTTCCAGTGAAATTGGATTATTTTTGACTTGGTGGGTGCAATGGGTAAATCTGAATGTTGAGAGAATTTTTCAAACTGGAAAAGTGACTTTTTTAGATTTGACTGTGCTATCTGAAAGGTATTGCCAGATGACCATAGTACCAGATCATCAGCATATTTTAGATTCGTGTGGGGTAGGTTCATGTCCCAGAGATATAGGGCAAATAGGAGGCAACTGAGGACTGCTCCCTGAGGTAGGCCTTTGGATATTGTCTTTTGGGGTGAAGAGGCTGAACCAACACAAACAATGAAACTTTGCACTTCTATGAAGGATTTAATAAAGGATACTAGCTTGGGAGGTACTCCAAGGTTTGCAAGTTTATTTAAAAGGATTTGGTGGTTCACATTGTCATATGCTCCTTCAAAATCAAGGAAAGCTGCCACTAGGATATTATTTTTTGAGAAAGATTCATTTATTGCATTTGTTAGCAAAATGAAAGCATCTGTTGAGGAGTGGTATTTCCTGAATCCAGTTTGAGTGTGTGGGATCATGTTATTTTTCTCAACAAACCAGAGGAGTCTGTGATAAATCATTTTCTCCATTATTTTCCCCATCACAGGTGTAATCATTATGGGCCTATAAGACTCAGGGTTATCTTTTGGTTTATTTTTCTTTAGGATTGGTAGGAGGGACGAACATTTCCATATATTGGGGAACCTAGAGGATGCCCAAGCGTGATTATAACAATTTAGCAGTTCTTGTTTGTATGAAGGTGTGAGATTCTTTATCCATGTAGGGTGTATATTGTCATAGCTGCTGCTAGTTTTGGACCTAATATGATGTATTGCATTATTCAATTCCTGGATTGAAAATGGATTAGTTATGCACTCGGATCCTGGGCGTGGTTGGTAACTAGGGTTCATAGGAATTGTGGACAGATTGCTTTGATTGTTTGATGTTAGCTTATTAACAAAAAGAGTTGCAAATAGGTTGGCCTTTTCAATATCATTGTCATAATGGGTATTATTATGTATAAGCTCATACAGGAGTGGGTTGGGAGAAGTCTTTGTCCCACATATGTGGCTTATGACTTTATGTATAATTGGCTCATGCGTTTTTCTGGAGAGATTATTTGCAAAATTATTCCAGTATTTATATTTAGCATCTATTATAGTCCTTTTTAGATTAGATTCTGCTTGTAATTTTTTTGAATATGTAGTAGGTGTTTTTTTTTTTATGAATTCTGTCCTAGCTGCCTTTTTTATCTTCCATTTATTTAGGCACTCATTTGTCCACCATGCTTTAGGAATTTGTTTAGGGAATGTTTTATTAGGTGTTGTCCTGGGGATAGCATGATTAGCTGTATTTATTAGTAAAGATGTCAAGGCTTCAGCATGTGTGTCAACTGTTGTGTTAGAAATGCATGAACTTTTGGTGAAACTTGTAATTTCATCATTTAGCTTATTTTGGAACATAGACCAATTTGCTTTAGTGTTGATATATTTGGAGGTATGAGATGAAGTTTCAGCAGGTTCATTTAGGGAGCAAACTATAGCAAAGTGGTCTGTACACAGACTATCAATTTTATTTATGTAAATTTTGTTCAAAAAATTTAAAGACACAATTTGTAGGTCAATTGTGGAGAATTTGGCACTTTTGGGGTTAAAATATGTATTTAGGTTTGGAGGGGTAGCAACAGCTAATTCATTATTATTTGAAGTCATATGCTCAATAAATTTACCAGCTTTATTTGCTGGTTTATTCCCCCACAAAAGGTTGTGGGCATTGAAATCACCACAAATAATGATATTTTTTAACATATTAGAATTATTTATATAATTAAAGAAATCCTTGGCATCTGAAGATTGGCCATTAGGGTTATAGAAGCTTATTATGTAGGTTTTTAAATTATTCAGCCAAAAACTTATACCAATTACATCAACATCATTTTCAAAATCTGGAAAATTGATGCCATAGAATTTTATATTATTATTAACTAATAAAGCTACACCACCTCCTTTTCTCTCTGAAGATTTATCCTTTCTCAGGATAGTGTATCCCAGAGACTTAATTTGTTGATTTTGGGTTAAATGAGTTTCCTGGAGGCAAGCAATATTAATGGAATTATTATTCATAAATGATATTAGTTCATTTAGCTTATTTTCTGTCAGTGATCATACATTCCATTGGAGTATTGATAAATGTTGTGTTGTTGATTTATTCTTCATATGACTGTGTATCAATGTTCAGCTTTGTTAAAAGTAAAGCAAGATCTTTTTTTGCTTGAATGAGTATATCATCTGGGATGTAGATTTTTGGCTATTCTGCAATGATTTTTATTTTCTGTGGTTCATGTATGTTCATGGCCTGAACTGCATTACAGTTTAGAATGAATAAGCATATATTTGGGGATTGTATTTTTGGTAGTGCATCCTGTTTGTTGGTAAGGGATTGATTCCTGGTAGTGTTTCTGCTTTGTTTCTTCTTGGGAGGGAGGGCCAGGCTGCCCTCATCTCACCGGAAAACGAGGCTTGCTGGCTTGGTGATTCCTTCTGATAGGGATTTGAGCTAGGGGGCTTAGAAGATGTTGTTTTATATGGGGTGCTTGATACATTTGGGGCATTTGACTTGGGGGTTTTGGTTGGTTTCATTACAGGCTTTATTTGGTATTGTTGGGCAGCATTTGCTTCCATTGCTGCAAATGGGTATGGGATGGCCTTCTCTGTTGATATTTGGAGTGTTAGAGCTCTTTTCTTGTATGCAAGGCATAATGATTTATTTGTAGATTCATGTGGACCTTTGCAATTGATGCATGTAGGCTGGGTGTTTTTGCAAGTTGTCAGCTCTTTAGGATGGAAAGATTTACAATTACTACACTCTTGGAGAATTTCATTGCATTTGTTTGTCGTGTGTCCCAGTTTGAAACACTTCTGACACTGAATAGGCTTAGTTTTGTATTCCTTGTGTGGTTTGATTTGCCCAAATAGGAATAATTTTTCTGGGATATCAATTTTATCCTTTAGTGTGAATAAGAAGGATCTACTAGTTTTTAGGCCAGTAGAATTAGGTTTTCCAAGTTGGGTAACATCCTCAACTGGGATTGTGTTTCCAGCCCTATCTGAGAGGCCTTCTTTTAACTCCTGAGTAGATATCTCTGGGGGAACATTATAAACTACAATTTTTGTTGGTGATTGTTTTGGGTTCCAATTAGATGCAATAATTGGGATATTCAGAAGGGATTTAAGGTTAATTATTGTATCTGCTGATTTCTGATCTTCTACAGCTATAAGCAGAGATCCATCACGGTTAATGTTAAGAGAGAACATTGATTTTAGCAATTTAAAATTGCAACTCTTATTGCAGTGATCATTTTTATTTCAAAGGGGGTAGTGGGTGTAATTTTAAGGTAAATTCGTAAGTTTTTGGAGGGAGGATATTGGGCAGGGAGAGGGGAAATGCTTTTAATTGGGGAGATTTTTTCCTTTTTTAGAGCTTCTAGATAGGACCTCTTGAAACCCATTATCATCATTTATGGTTGCATTAGGACCTACAGTTATCATTGTCCTATTCTCCGAATCGGAGCCATCATTAGAACTTTCAGATAATGTGCTTGACCAGCCAGGATGGGTATCTTTCACTATGGAATTTGATTTGGGATCTGGGGGGATGTTTTTTTTGGAGGACTTCTGAACATTGCCTATTGGAAAAAGCTTTAAGCACAAATATAAAACTAAAATAAGAAGGGAAAATAGATGATATCAAACCGTCTGCACTATACTATGGGAAGGATAAACACCACCGTATAGCCCTGAGGATGACTTGAGCAGGATAGGTTTGGCACAACTACTGATTAGAAGCGATAATAATCAAGAAAATATATTTCGATTTTCTTGTACGGTTGCTGTTGTACGGTTGGAAATGCGGTATCATCTAATTTGATTCACTTCTTCTTGGAACTGGCAACATGGTTGCCAAACTTTCTGGGACAATAGTGTCGAAATCAAACAAAAATGGACACTTTTAGAGTCCCTCTAGAAAATTAGCCATTATACAGGGTTGCCACTGTAAATTTTCTAAACCTGTGAAAAAAGTGCCGAAAAATCTGCGAAATTCGTCTTTCTTTGTTCTGCTACCTAGCGGTCTGTTACCTGCATGAGTTCTGCAGGTATTTCCAGCTTTGACATTAACACTACCAATAAATTAAGTTTAATGCTAGTTCAATCTGAAGAGATGGCATAAAAACATTGTCATGAGAATGTCAACAGAGCGAAATTTTATATCGATTATCGATACTGCTACCTATCTTAGTCGAAAAGTAAAGAACTAATCATAGAGATTCATTTTCACTTTGGCATTTTCATAAGTTATGCGAAAAAGATACGAGTCGTTGATCTTTGGTAGCTATTAAGGATCTTTAGGTGCGACAAGGTCCAAACAGCTGTAGTAACGAAATGTCTATTTTGAGCTGCATGGTTTTAAAGTTAAACAAAAGACGTCAATCTCTTTAACCACTCAGTCAACTGGTTGGTCAAATGGTTAAAATTGTTTAACAATTCCTCTATCTTGCCATTTTCTGAAAATTTAGAAGTAGCCCTGAGCAAAAAAGACGTTTTCGAGAACTAAAAAAGTGAGAAGACAAAGCTGATTGAAATAAATTCGCTTGAGTTATACTCGATAAAAACTGGCGACCAGCGTTTGACAAAAAATCACAGCTGAAAGTTTAGAATATAAAACAGAAACATTCGCTAGCGGCTATAAATACAACTGAGCTGCAACACAGCTTTTCTGCGAAAGTCCTTTTTTTCTATGACAGCAGTGTAGTAATAGCCATATGCACATGGCTACACACGACAGGGATTTAAGAGGAACGTGCCATCAGCAGGGAATGGCCATTCACTTCTTCTTTCTAGCCTTTTCAGCGGCCTTGGTGACTTTGCCACCAGCAGTAGGTGGGTCCTTGAATTTGACCGACTTGATGACAAACGTCAACCGTAAGATAAAAGAAAAAGATGGATTCAAAAGTTCTAGCATACCATATTGGTTAAGACTATAGGTCTTATTCGTGTTCGGTTGATAGATGGTGTTCGCGCAAGGCGGAAAAACATCTAAGAAAATCTCCAAGCCGTTTTCAAAGCTTAAAAGTAAAGTACAAATTAAAAGCAGTTAAAAAAAAGAAGAAAATTCAGACATTTGGTTTTGATTTGGAAAAATGTCCAAAAAGTGTCCTTTTATTCAAAAAGCTGCCTTTTTTGACCCAATAGTGTCCCGGTGTCCCTCAGAGAGAAAAAGTGTCCAAAAGCCACTAAAAGTGTCCATTTGGCATCCCAGACTGGCAACTGTTTCTGCTCCAGAGCGAGCTTTTCTAATCAAATTGCCTAAAGCTGCGTCTACATTCGGCGTTTTTTGGGAAACTAAAGCGGAAATCTAGGATGCATGTAGCAGTCTACACTGTTAAGTATCGCAACAAATTCAAAAAATCTAAATCAAGGTAAGAATCAAATTCAGTAGACTTAGCCACTAGCTTCAGACTGCTGATTGAGGAGTCATTCAGGGATTTCCTGGTTATTTATACTGACGGATCCAAAGTAGATGACTATAGCCCAGTTGGAGCTGCATTTGTTATACCAAAGAAAAATGTCACAGCACAGGGTAAATTTTTACCAAATCATATTATTGAGTAACAACTAAAGTGAATACACCATTCGATGCCTTTTTTTATGCTGTTTACGAATATAATAATCATTTCTATCGGAAATGAATTTCAGCCCCTCCTCCCCCTAACCTAACCTAACCCCCACCCCCAAATTTGCAAATATATATCCTGAATTGACATATATAGGGGGGGGGGGCTAAAATTCATTTCCGATAGAAATGATTTTTTTATTTGTAATCAGCATAAAAAAGGCATCAAATGGTATATTTAATTTATTTGTAAGTCAATAATGTGGTTTGGTAAGAATTTACCCAGCACAGTACAAGTTACCTAAACAAACATCGATTTTTCATGCTGAAGTGATAGCAATAAAGGAAGCAGTGAAGTATGTAAAAGAAAGTCTGAATGATTGTTCAAATGTGTTAATGTGCTTGGATTCAAAGAATAAACTAGAAGCCATTAGCAACACAAATAGAAGAGGTACATGGTCAAGGGAAGTAGCTAGCTGTTATAGAGAATTAGCCACAATACCTCCAGGGCAGGAGGTTGTTTTACAGCGGGTTCCACTCATGTTGATGTACATGGAAATGAACTAGCTGACCAAGCTGCAAAAAACAGCATCACTCTTGGTAGCCCTTTTACAAGATGTGAGACTCCAACTCAGATTATGATGATTGAAGAAATTATAAAAAAAGCAACAGCAATACTACTTTGAGGAAAATCATAACCTCTCTGGAAACTGGTTTACAGCACATAAAATCAAAAGTAAAACTTTATAAGAAGCTAACAAGGAGAGAAGGAGCCATAGCCTTTTGTCTAAGGTTCAGACATGCAGGTAGGTTACTCATTCATATCTTGCAAAATTTTGTGGAGAGGAAAGAACTTGTGACTATTGTGACAGTGAAGAGACAGTTGAACATATTTTAATTGAATATGATCATTACATGCACCAGAGACGTCCCATAGAATCATTATTCAAGGAACAAAAGGAAAATATTTTAGTGAATCTACTTCTGGGTGGTTTTTTGAGTGATGATGTAAATACCAGAGTCATACACTTAGTGGTGCAATTCTTGGAAAAAATTGGATGCAATAAGAGAATATAATTAAAGATTTTGGGGATCATTGGATTTCCAGCTTGACAAGTTAATATTTGAAGAATATGGAGAGAGGACCTGAGTGACAATGTAGTCAAGAGGGGTCCAAAATTCGTCTCATCATCATCAATCAAATTCAGTATTCCAAATATATTACTACTGCAAATAATGATGTATAGCAGCCTCCCTCCTAATGTGGCAGTATATATGGAATTTTCCACCATAGCCTTGGTGCCAAGAATAACCCAGGAAGATGCTCTGTAATACAGAATATAGCCTATTGGTAAATTTTACCTGAGAGGCTTTTGATATTCTTGACAAATAGCTGAGAAGAATGACACTAAAGAAAGAAGTAAAGGCTTTTTAGCAATCATCTGGGAGTATTTTTATAAATTTATAGACCACCTTTTTCATACAGTTTAGCCAGGAAAAATGATCACACTTTATGTCTTTGTCATGCTCCTTTCCAATATAGGGACTACTTCCATTTTGAGTCATTGATGAGGACCACAGCAACATATAGGCTTGTGTTTAGGGTAAATTTGTAGCCTTGAGTAGTTCATTACATAATTTGTAGTTTCCTTATTCTTAACATTATCAAATGTTAGCATGAAAATAAGTTTTTTGTAGTTTTGCTGTAAAGTCATTTTCAATGGGTGTTAGGCTCTTCTTAAAAATTCCTTTAAATTTGAGGTAAAATTCTACTTTAGCTACTTTTTGCTATCTTGGAAAGGGGTTAGGTTAGGAAAATGGCACTTTCAGGGATGGGTCTATAGGCTAAAGTTTGTCCTGGGAAGGGATTTGGAAGTACCTTCCTCCACTCTTTCTCTCTCTAGGGGGTCCTGACCTTTGATGACCTTTAAAAATCTGTGTGTTATCAAAGTGAAACCTTGCAAAATAGATCTTCTGCTTAAATAAAGCGCAAAAAAATTGTTTTCAGCTTCACAACTTTGCTTAATCCCAATTTGTAAGGTTTTAAAGATATGCAATTACAGTTTATAGTGCCATTTTTGATTCCTTATCGTTAAGAAGCGTACTGGGAACTAGGAGAAGAGGGGAAGGAACCTCCCGCAAGCGACGTATTGTACCCGCCGGTATTAAGTTACCCGTAAATTGCGGGGGACAGTTGAGGGGGTCCTTACACTTCCCTTGTTCCTAGGTTACTTCATTCTGTATGTATTCAGCATTTGGTGCTGATGGCGTGGAACACTGGAATGCTTGTTTATTGTCCTGCTCTGAATTTTGTCCAAAACAGTATCGAAAAAGGCTTTTCTGCGGAAAATCACCACAAATACACTTAATGATTAATGTAGTTTGTTTTTGGGCATGAGGACCCAGCACACACACAAAAGATATTTGTTTGTCCTTGTAGAGCATATGAAAAAAGCTCAAGAATTATTTTCTGTTTGGCTAGAAACTTGTTGCAGTAAGTACCTTTTCCATATGAACCTTAATGATAAAAATTTACCAATGAGGTCACGACTCCTGCCCTCTTTGCAAAAAGGAGCCAAAATCTTGCCCTAGGGTTGGCTTGAAAGGAGTGATTTGATTTTGGATGTTTTTTTTTCTTTACCCCGACCTAAACAGTAAAACATACTCAACGCCAATTACTATTCTTCTGTCTCCTATCGCCTTGGAAAATCTATTGATCACTTCCACGGAAAATCCCCCCAGGCAATTTCAACCTCTCTGAAAATATCTCTCCTTAGAATTTTTTTTGTCTATGATTCCGTCTGAAAAGTTCTTTTTAGCATACTTTCATTTGACAGAAATGTTTTTTGATTTAATTTCTGATTGTTTTTCATTTCCTGCCGGAAATCCCTCCCTGGATGCAACAGTTTTCTCCGAAGCCAGCCCTCCAGTATTGAAATTTCCTTCTCTAGAAAATTTCCCCAGGGATAACTTCTCCCGCGGAAAATTTGCCCATGGAGAATTTCTTGCGAAAAATTAACTGAATGGAAAAATCCCCCGAACAATTCCAATCCCGCTGAAAAATTTCCCCCGGAACATCTCCGCTTTTACAATTGAGTAAACAAAGAGAAAATAAGACGAGTAAAAGGAATTTTATATAGGAAATTTCCCCTGGAAATTTCCAAGTAAAACGAATTTTATATAGGAAATTTCCCCTGGAAATTATATGCAAAATTTCCCCTGGAAAGTTCTCATTTGGATGCCTCCCTCCTCAACAAAAATTATCCTCACTAGAAATACCCTCAATCAGCAGACCCTCCGCCTCTCCCCTCTAAAAAAATGTCTTTACTTTCCAATAGGGGGAGTAGTTGCCTTCCAATATTTTTGGTCACTTGAAAGCGGAACTAGAACTTTCAATTTCCGTTTGAGCCTTCTGGATTTTTTTTGGACCATTCGTTTGAAACAATCAGCCCGGCAAAAAAAAAAACACAAAAAACAACAACAAACAAATAAACAAGCATACCTGATCTTTTTTCTGCCAAAAATTACAAAATTCCACGTTTTTGAAGATGGGAGTTTGAAACCTCTACAATATGGTTCTCTGATACGCTGAATCTGATGGTGTGATTTTAATTAATATTCCTTATCTTTTTAGGGGTATTTACCCCTTTTTTGAAGATCTGGACGAAATTTTGCAGGTCTTTAGCTTTTGGAAGTTACCATTAAACTTAACAATACTTATGTATTTGAAATCTGCATAAAAAATGAATTCGTATGATGTAACTATTGTTATTGAAAGTCCGTTTTTTTAGTTTTGGTTACTATTTGGCCGACTCGCTCCTTACTTACAGTCACTCACGTAGCACAGTCAGCAAATTTCTGTTTATTTGGGCTATTTTCAGTCATTCGGGGAGGGTCGAAGGGCTGAAATAGAAGTAAATTGCAAGCAAGTAAGTATAATCAAATATAATAAAGAGGAAGTTTCAAAATCTAACGTAGTGTTGGAATCACTTCACTGTTGCCAAGAAAGATAAGTTTCGGCATTGCATTGGTTTATATTGGTTCAAAAAGCCTAAATTTTTATCCCCCCCTCCTCTGAGGGTCGATAAAATGGATATCTTTTAAATTGTTGCTTTTTTGGACGAGTATTGTTCACCACTGAGAATTTACACTAGTGGAGAAATGCAGCAAAATCAGTAAGCCTTTCTTTACAGCCTATGGTATATCCAGATAGTTGGGCCGGGGAATCAGGCTCAGATCTAATTAAACTGGAATCCACTGAAAAATATAAAAAGAAAATTACGAAATTAAAGATATTATTTAGTAACACTTCTCAAACCCGTTTCAAAACTTTTAACATACTGGTTACTTGCCTGGCTACATATTCTAGTTTGGTCACTACTGACAGTGGTTTATTTTTATTATTAATTTAAAAGTCATCATACAAAAAAAGGAAGACGGAGCGTAAACAAACAGAAAACTAAGCACAAATACTGAACACGTCAGACACTTTCATAAATCACTTTGATAGCATTGGAGACAGGGTTGCCACCCGGTGGAGAAAGAATCACTAGATTCTTGAAAAATAAATCTCTAAATTAGCACATATATCACTAGATTATTGAATCGAAATCACTAGAAATCGCTAGAATTATAATAATCTTTATCATTGTAATTAATAATTGTTTTGTTTCTTTACCTTGTTCTATACAGGTGCAACTACAGGAAGAGGGTAAAATTACCCACCTAGAAGTGGAAAAATACCTTTAGGTTGACTTTTTGTTTTTTATCAAGCAAAAATTATCCTTGAAATTTTGAAGTACATAAAGTACATCGAAAGTACATAAAGTACCAAGGACCTTTTTGCATCTTTATGCAGAGAATATAACAAAATCCTTGCTTCCTCCGTGTATTTTCCGGAATTGGTATACCCCGATCACTGAAAATTGGTTATCGGTGATCTAATAGAATTATTTGCTTTTAATTTTTTCTTTCCTTGTCGATTCAAAACCTCAGTTTTTTCCCAAAAAAATATAGAAACTATTTTCTTTTAATTCTAGCTGAGCCAGTGTAATTACTGGGACACCACCGACAATTTTGAAAATGGCCTTTTTATATTTTCACCGAAAACATTTATTTCACCCTTCATAAATTTCAATAAGCATCGATCTTTTTTTTTCTTTGATAAAAAAAAAAGAGTTCCTTGATAATTATACGGAGCGCAACCAAAAGTAACGTTATGTTAATCCTAATGGAATGTGTCAAAATATGATGAAAATATAATACTTTAGTTTATGTTAAATAATATAATTATATTATAATAATATATTTTGGGCCATATATTTGCAAATTGGGGGGGGGGGGAGTAAAGTAACCTAACCAAACCTAACCTTAAACCCACCCCCCCTTAATGTGCAAATATATAGCCCGAGTTATACAAGTCCAATGCAATCTGTCACCCTCTATTTGTCTTTTTTGCTATGAAACTGGTTTTCATAGATCGTACATTATCCTTATTATCCTTAGCAAATTATACTTAGCATACTTCCATCCCCAGACCTATCCTCAGGGCCTGCATGGGTCGGGTCAAATCTAAAGGTATAGTTTAGGAACCTTTCAACTATGCTAAACCAAATGGCTATCTCAAACATTTGATCGAACAATTTCTAAGGGAAATGGGAGGTGTGAGGGGGGCTATTAGCCGTTAGATATTTTCCTTCAAATAAAAGGAACACCAAAAATTTTAATTTCCGTTCAAATGAGCCCTCTCCTGATGTTCTAGGACCGTTGGTTTGATACGATCGCCACCGGGCCAAAAAAAACTAACATGCATCCGTGATTTTTCTTCTGGCAAACAATACAAAATTCAAAACTTTTGAAGATAGGGGCTTGAAACCTCTACAGTAGAGTTCTCTGATACGCTGAGTCTAGTGGTTTGATTTCAATAATAGTTCTTTGACTTTTAGTGGGTGTTTCCTCCCTCTTTCAGGCAAATTTTTTCAGTTTCGTAGCCTTTTATGGGTAAAACACATCTTAATGAATCTTATATATTTTGAATGAACATAATAAACCGATGGTATATCGATTGATATCAAAAATTTTTTTCTAGAGTTTTGGTTACTATTTTCCTTCCATTCTTACAGTTCGTTAGTACAAACTGTTTGCTATCTAAGCACATAGGATGTTATCTGTGCTTATTAGGTGTTTTGATTACAAATAAGAGAATTCGGAGAATTATTGGAGCTTCGATTAGATATTAGAAGTAAAGATTAAAACCACTAGACAATTCCCAGAGTACATACCCCCCCTTAATTTCAAACAACTTCAATCATTAACTAAAATCAATTTAATCTATTGAGTTATATCACAAATCCTATTACAAAAAGCACTATGCCCTATTTTCTTTTTCAATGACTTCTTTTTTCATTTAGAAAATTATATCTAATCAATACTTACCATCTTATTTTTCAATGACTGCATCCATGGGCGCCCACAGTCTGGATGCGGTCTTAGGGGGGACGTGGTCAAAACTTTTTCCACAAAATAAGTTTTTCATAGAAAAGTAAAGAACTCCATTAAACAAAAAATTAGCAAAAATAAATGTTTTTACTTTCATAACTTTAATAAATCAAATAATATTAACATTTTGTGTACTAAATATCAGTATATGTATATTAAACTGACAATTCAAATTCATTTTTTTTTTCAGTAAAGTGCAAATTATGTTCTGGCCTTGGGAAGACATACGGGTTTTGTGCCCTACTCATGTTAATTTCTGCTCGTTTTGAGTTTGACTCGGTTATTTATTGTATTTTCTGTTCGTTTTGGGTTTCATTATATCGATGCTGATTTGTGGTAGTTTCACGCTTGGTAGATTATTTGATTTTATTTTTACTAATTTTTGGTTCAATGGAGTTCCTTACTTTTCTTTGAAAAACTTATTTTGTGGAAAAAGTTTTTTTAATTCTTAAAAGTTTTTTAATTTTTTAAGTTTTTTAAGTTTTTTTAAAGTTTTTTTTGTGGAAAAATTTTTTTTCTGTTCGTTTTACATTGACATAGTCTTCTCAGCGAAAAAGAAAATAATCAAAAAACCTAATTAATTCAAAAAAATTTTTTTTGAATTAATTTCTCTTCGTTTTATATTGACATAGTCTTTTCAGGGAAAAAGAAAATGATTCTTTAAATCTTTTCTTTTTTTACGACTTGATAGTTTGGCCTGCTAATTGTATGCTGGAGAAAAATTTTCAGCAATCTTTAACAACATACATCCATTTAAAAGTCTAGACACAAATAGTAGTGTTTCATTTAGTTTCATACCTCCTCTAGCTGACCTGAAATAAGAAACATGATACCATTCGTAAAAAAAAATCCGTTTACTTTCTTTGATAGCTTGAATACACTTACGCTATTTTGATTTTGTTAAATTTTAAGAGCCGAAGTAGCCCCGAAAGTTTGAACATAATACCCTCAGTCGTTCTTGGGATATTGGTGAGATACCTTATTGGGAATGAGCATTAACACAGTGCATTTTTATTTAATCTTAAAGCAACATTTAGCTTATAAACATAATTGGCAATTGGGAGGGTGGGCGTGGGCGGGGGATTAGTTAACCTCCAACCACTTTCAAGTATTAAAAAGGGCATTAGTCCTTTCTCTCTTCAATCGAATGAGCCCTTTTCGAATTTCCTACGACAACTCCTTCGATACACAGGGCCCTGGTCTAAACAAAAAAAAAAAAAATACATTGTACCCACATTGATCTTTACTATAAAAATGTCAAGCCTTCCAATCACTTTTGACAATTAAAAAGGGCACTAGCTCTTTCAATTTCCGATCGAATGAGCCCTTTTTGAGCTTCTACGACAACGCTTTCTATAAAAACCTTATATGCCCTCATTTCATAAATTACAACCCTTACCTTGAGGGCTGTTAGGGGGTTCTCATCCTCAAAGACCTAATTTCCAGAACTTTCAACTACATTAAACAGAACTGCTATCTCAAAATTTTGGTTGGATGTGGTTGGGAAAATGGTGGACGTGAGAGGGGCGTTAGTTGCTCTCCAATCACTTTCAACAATTAAAAAAAGCCCTAGCCCTTTCATTTTCCGATCGAATTAGCCCATTTGAAGTTTCTACGACCACGGTTTCAATAAAAACCTTATATGTCCCCAGGGAATGAATTACAACACTGGCCCCCAGGGCTGGAGGGGAGGGAGTTGTCGTCCTCAAAGATATTTTCCAGATCTTTTAACTACGTTGAAGAAAATTGCAATCTCAAAATTTTGATTGGATGTGTTTGGGGAAATGGTGGGCGTGAGATGGGGGTTAGTTGCCCTCCAATCACTTCCGACTATTACAAAGGGCACTAGCCCATTCAATTTCCATTCGAATAAACCCTTTTGAAGTTTCTACGACAATGCTTTTTATAAAAACTTTATATGCCCCAGCGCATAACTTATAACCATTCCCCTGAAGGCTGTTAGGGGGTTGTCATTCTCAAAGGCATGATCTCCGGAGTTTTCAACTTCGGTGAAATAATGGTTATTTCAAAATTTGATTGGATGTTTCTGGGGAAGTTGCAGATGTCACAGGAGGGTTACTTGCCCTCCAATCACTTTCGATTATTAAAAAGGGCACTAGCTGTTTCAATTTCCAAACAAATGATTCCTTTTTGAATTTTCTACGACAACGCTTTCTATAAAAAAAAGACTTATATGCCCCCAGGGCATAACTTACAACCCTTGCCCTGAGGGCTTTGGGGGGAGAATCATCCTCAAATACACAATTTCTAGACTATTTAGCTACGTTAAACAAATTGGCTATCTCAAAATTTTTATCGAATGTGTTTGGGGAAATAGTAGGTGTGAGAGGCGTTTTAGTTATCCTCCAATCATTTTCGACTACTAAAAGGGCAGAAGCCCTTCTAATTTCCAATCGAATGAGCCCTTTTTGAAGTTCCCACAACATCACTATCTATAAAAACCTTATATGCCCCCAGGGCATTACTTACAATCCTTCTCCCGAGGGCTCTGAGGGGGTTTTCATCCTCAAAGACCTAATTTCTAAAACTTTTAACTACGTTGAACAAAATGGCTTTTTAAAGATTTTTCTGGCATGTGTTTGGGGAAAAGGTTAGCGGGCGAGGGGGGTTAAATGCCTTCACTTTCGACTATTTAAAAGGGCACTAGCCCTTTAAATTTCCAATCGAATGAGCCCTTTTTCAAGTTTCTAAAATAAAGCTTCCAATAAAAACCTTATATGCCCCAAGGGCATAACTTACAACCCTTACCCTGAGGGCTGTGGTGGGAGTGTCACCCTCAAACATATAATTCCCGGACCTTTCAACTACTTTGAAAAAATGGCTATCTCAAAATTTTGATTGGATGTGTTTGGATAAATTGTGAGCATGGAAGGGGTGTTAGTTGCCTTCAATCCCTTTCGGCTTTAAAAAAAAGGCACTAGCCATTTCAATTTCCAATTAAATGAGCCCTTTTTGATGTTTCTACAACAACGCTTGCCCTGAGGAATGTGGGGGTGGGTTGTCATCCTCAAAGACCTAATTTCCAGAACTTTCAACTACGTTGAAGAAAATGGCAATCTCAAATTTTGATTGGATGTGTTTGGGGAAAAGTTGGGCGTGAAAGAGGGTTTAATTGCCCTCCAATCACTTTCGACTATTAAAAAGGGCACGAGCCCTTTGAATTTCCAATCGAATGAGCCTTTTTTGAAGTGTTTACGACAACGGCTTCTATAAAAACCTTATATGCCCCAGGGCATAACTCAAAACCCTTGCCCCGAGGGCTGTGGTGAAGTGTCCTCTTCAAAAACATAATTTCTATTTGAAAATCAATTACGCTGAACAAAATGGCCATCTCAAAATTTTGATTGGATGTTTTTGGGGAAATGGTGGGCGTGGAAGGGGGTGTTAGTTGCCTTCCAATCACTTTCGACTATTAAAAAGGGCACTAGCCATTTCAATTTCCAATCGAATGAGCCCTTTTTGAAGTTTCTACGACAACTCCTTCGCTACGAAGTGCCCTGGTATGGAAAACAAATAAAAATAATACATTGTGCCAACATCGTTCTTTACTTAGGCAGCGCTATTGCGCTGCCTATGATGATAACGCTCTGAAGTCTATACCTCATATGGACATATGGTGGGAAATCAGAACTTTCAAAGGCGCTATATTTGCATAAATGCTAATCTGGAATATATTAGGAACTGTAGTGAATCACTATTTTGCGTTTTTTTTTAATAGCTTCTTGTATGAGTTATTCGATTGAATCATGAATCTACGCGCTATATTTTGAAAAATCACTAGATTTAGGTAAAACTCACTAATTTTAGAACAAAAATTAATTTAAATCACTGGCTAGAAGAAAATCACTATGAAAGATAAGAAATCACTAGAAATAGTGATAAATCACTAGGGGGGGGGCAACCCTGATCAGAGACCATGGATGGTTCAGATTTAAAAGACGCGTATTATCAGACACCTGCTTTTCTACATATTTAAAAAGGTAAGGTAAACTAAATTTTCGAACAAGATAAGAGTCGGAAGTCCATGGGGGGAAACAAAGGAGATATTTTGCAAAACGAACAAGAAATATTGAGTTCTGACTTATCTGTTTTAGTAAACATTTCCCAAAACAGTGCTATATATAAATAATATGGCAGATTTTCTAAATTAAAAAGTTTCGAAAGAAAATGGTGGTTGAAACGTAGTTTGTCACAAAAGTAGCACACAATAGCCCTCCTTGGTGTTCATTGTGAGCTATAAGGAGTAAGCATGGGCACTGTTCTGTTTTTCTGAAGAAACAGGAAAAAAATAAACGGGGCTTAAAGAAACAGAACAGAAACAGAACAGGTCAACAAAAAAACAGAAGACCTGTTTCTGTTTCTGTTCCGTTTTTTCGTAAAAAGAGAAAACAGCTGTCTTCGTTCAGAAAACAGCTGTTTAAACAGCTGTTTTTCAAATACCTAAAGCTTAAAGAAGAAAAAATTGTAAATGATAAGTTTTGGTTTAATATCAGTACTATTGCAGCATTTTCCGCCAAAAAAAACAGTTTTTCAATAAAGGGGTGAAAAACCGTCTATGCACACAACATTGCCATCCTTTTTAAGGTTATTAATTAAAAAAAACTTTCCGAAAAATAAGTTTTTCAAAGAAAAGTAAAGAACATTTTTAACATAAGCTCAGCAGATACAAATACCTTTTAAAATTCAAAAACAAAACGACTGGAAATTACTATTAAAGAATAAATGAAACCCAAAACGAACAGAAATTAAATAAACAATCATTGCAAAAACATACAACAAGTAATAATATAAATGAATAAATAGATCTTAAAGTGAGTAATGCTTAGATTTAATATGAAAGTCAAGCTTAAAACGAAAAAAAAAATTTTGCTATTGAAGTATAAATGAAAATCAAAACAAACAGAAATTAAAAAACAACCAATGCAAACAAACATACAATAGATGTTAATGTAAATTAATAAATAAATCTTAAAGCGAGTGAAACTTAAATTCAATTCGCAAATCAATCTTGAAACGAACAAAAATCCCCACAAACAAGAGTTTGGGTATGACCTCCTTCTCTCACTGTAAAAGTCTAAAATCTACTGACACTGGCACTTTACTGAAAACCAAATTTAAGACAAATTTTCTCTTTTGTACTTAATATTGAAAATAAACATTAAAATTATAGTAGCATTTTAAACTTATGTGCTTTCAGCAATTAATATCATTATACATCAAATATTAAGTTTAATTTATTAGCTCTTTTTAAAGCTGTTAAAGACGAATATAGTTTCACTACAAACAGGTGTTTGGATACTGTCAGTAGGAAGGGCCAGGAGCTCCAGGGGATACCCTGCTGCCATCTATAACCAGTCTAACTGTACAAGATCAATATAGGAAGTGACGCAACAGACTAGATTTCTGGGAAATTGGTTGCATAATCGACAATGTTGAAAATCTGACGGGGAATTCTAATGTATCATGAGGGGAATTAAGAAACTGAAAGGCTTCTCTGCTTTAGGTTGAGGGACAAATTCTGGAATTATTTTTAGAAGCCTTTATAGTTTAACTAGGACATCTAGGATAATTTCAAAAGGAACCTTCGGTAATTTTTTGACTTTTAGTGGATTATTTGAGCGAAATAGATTGAGACATTTTAGGGGATTATTTGGGCGAATTTTAAAGTATTCTGTAAATTTTAGTAGACTTGAGAAGGATGTGAATTCGAGGGTTGAGTTGGGCGATCCTTCCACACAAATAGAATACTTTGGTTTCAGAAGTCGATTGACATAGTTTCACTTCTAGGCTCTGGCGGTATAATAGGGGATTATTGGGCGAGACAGATTAAAGACGTTTTAGGGATTATTTGGACAGGAACAAGTTAGAACTTCTAGGTTGTGGTCGTTATAATAAAAAAGTACCGTTTGAACAGTGTTGTCAATATAAAATATGATCTAACATTATAGTATACTAAAAGTTGATACTAATAGAGATTTAGATGCCAAGAAAAGAATTTTAATAAAGAAATTCAGAACAATCCTTAGAAATCCTTGGAAATCAAGTAGTTAGACGATTATAAGTATGAACCATCAAGGATCGTAAGCACCAATGACCCTAACCAACAAGGACCTCAACCTCAAAGGTTCTTTCTCTTCAACCTCCAAGGGGCTCCCGCCCCCAACTGTGTGTTTTCGCAAGAAAATGGCTCGTCTTTAACAAACTTAGCCATAGCTAGTTGAAACTGTGTATAATTTCTTCATTTTTAGTCCAATTGCGAAGGTAACAAAGGAACATGTGACATTTTTTCTGATTTTGTGTGGTTTTGCAAGAAAATAGCTCGTCTTTAACAAGTTTAGCCATAGCTAGTTGAAACTGTGTATAATTTCTTCATTTTTAGTCCAAGTACTTCTTCCAACTTTTATATCTTTGCTCAAGGTTAAAAAGACTTAAGACTAGGAGGAGGAGTCCTAAAACCATCTGGATTCATTGTGTGGAAGAGTCATAAAACCCATCAAATTCATTGTGGGGAGGAGTCACAAAACTCTTGGTGTCTATTGCATGCAAAAGAAACATGGAAATTGTTACGTAACTCCTAATTTTCAGAACTTAAAACTATGTATGAAACATAAAAATTGTTAGATAACTAGCTTGTAAAATATTACATGTTTGTTAATATCTTATATCTCCAACTGGACGAGACAACGGGCATGCCCGATGCCTTTTCTAAATCAACATTAAAAAATGAAATAAAACTTTACCAACGGTAAACATTTTATTAAACAGAATCGTCGAAGAATGATCAAATAGAATTTATTCACTCTGATCATTATATTTGTTAATAATAATTGTTTTAACTGATAAAATACGATTATAAAAAATAAATTATCCACACTGACACTTAGATTCTGTCAAGTTTATTCGATGTATCTGACAAAAGATGTTGATAAATAAAATTTATCCACTCTAACACTTAGATTTTGTCAAATTCATCCGCATGTATCCGAGAAATGGATGTTGATATAGAATTTAATCAATTTGATACTTAGATTTTGTGAAATTGCTGTATTGACTGTCTAGGAAGCGACTTCAATCGATAAAGAATGTTAATAAAGAATTTATTAAATTTTTTTCATAATTTCCTGAATTAAATTCCTGTATTTTGCATCCAAGAGGTAAATTCTAGGAATATTTTGTTATTTATTTAACTACTTAATTACTTTCTTACCTACTTACTTACAATTTTTTCATAATGACATAATAACATATCCAACAACGGATGTTGATACAGAATTTATTCATTCTGATAGCTAGATTTTGTCATTGTTATCCCATGTGTCTGACAATAGTTGTATGCAAATTCCTTTTCTTACATCTCCGATGTTTTAATAGACATTCTACACGTTTGATATGCTAGCTTACTCTAAAAATAATGAACACATAACAAGGTAATGCATAAAATATTTTTAATGAGATAATGCTATGTAGAATAATACAAAAATATATTATGATACATTATTAATATCAATGATTAACTTTGGACATTTTGCATTTGCTCCATAAAATAGTTCACCATGTTCCCTCTTGATATTGTAGCTATTGTCTTCTCTTAGTTCGTAATCAGTAGAATAATCACTATTCCGTTTAGAGTCATACACAATTTTTACTGGTGTCTCATCAACAGGCTCAATATGCTTTTCGTCTTTGGTATTATTTGGTTCATTGACTGTTTGATCAATAGCAGTAACGTTTGCTGGTGCTTTGTTTTTCATCAATTCATCTTTATATTCCATAGTGATATTTTCTGACAATGCCCTTTTTATTTTTCTGGCAATTTCACTGTCTATATCACATTATTTTTACACAGGTAACAGTTTCGGCGCGTAGACAAGATATAGTTTACGATATTAGTAGAAGAGTAGGCCTTTCTTTTACTGACCATCCGTTGAATGCTAATACCCGAAAGCTGACGATTGGATGTATCAGTAGGTAATGTGTTACCTGCAACAGTAGCAAGGAGTTGTCCTCTATCATCAACGATTATTTTTATGTTGGCATTCTCTTTGTGTGCAATCATCTCTGGAGATCTCAATCTCGGATAACCACCAACATAAGAGTTGAATTTTTTCGCTATTCCAAAGAAATTGAATTCCTTACTGTTATGACAATGCATGCATATATTTCCAATAGTGCTACCACTTGTACTTGTTTCATGGTTTAAATACTTCTCCTTGTTGGCAATCAATGCTACAATAACCTTGTTATGTGAACACACTTTATTAAAATGCTCCATCTTAACTTTTTTTTAAGATATGACTTATGTGTTTATCGTTCCACTGCGTAAAAAATACTGATTTAATACATGCAATCGACTAAGTAGTGTCAATAACCGGACATAGAATACAAATGGGAAAGCCACATCATATATCTGACCAATCATAGAGTAGAATTGTTAGAGCCGTAGGCATATTTTGTCATTTTAAGATACGTACAAAAAAAGATAAAAAATAAATAAAGTTGAATAATTTCGAAGTTTAAGAAAAATTGTCTGTTTTTATCGAAAAAATATTGAATAAGAATCATCAGTCCTCATTATTATGAGTATCCAAAACTGGACTTAAGTTTCACATTTGGACTAGAGAATTGTATTTTCCATAATTTTCTTACAAGAAACTAGAGTTTACGGTCAAAAACCCCTTATTAGCTCAGATTTTAGGAAATAGTTTTATTTTTCGATCCAAAAATACACTTAAAATTCACATTTGAACCAGAGAATTATATTTCCCGTAATTTTATTATAAAAAAAAAATATAGTTTACGGCCAAAAAACCTTGTTAGCTCAGATTCTACATAAATACTTTATTTTTCGATCCATAACTGCACTTAATTTTCACCTACGAGCCAATGAATTGTATTTTCCATAATTTTCTTACAAAAAACTAGAGTTTACGGTCGGAAACCCTTTTAACTCAGATTTTATAGAAATAGTTTTATTTTTCGATCCAAAAATAGACTTAAGTTTTAGATTTGAACAAGAGAATTGTATTTCCCATAATTTTCTTACAAGAAACTAGAGTTTACGGTGAAAAACCCTTATTAGCTCAGATATTAAGGAATTAGTTTTATTTTTCGATCCAAAAATAGACTTAAGTTTCACATTTGAATCAGAGAATTGTATTTTCCTTAATTTTCTTACAAAAAGCTAGAGTTTACGGTCAAAAAACCCTTATTAGCTCAGATTTTATAGAAACAGTTTTATTTTTTGATCCAAAAATAGACTAGAGTTTCAGATTTGAACCAGACAATTGTATTTTCCATAATTTTCTTACAAAAAACTAGAGTTTATGGTCAAAAACCCTTATTAGCTCAGATTTTACAGAAATAGTTAATTTTTCGATCCAAAAATAGACTAGAGTTTTAGATTTGAACCATAGAATTGTATTTTCCATAATTTTCTCACAAAAAACAAGAGTTTACGGGCAAAAACCCTTATTACCTCAGATTTTATAGAAATAATTTATTTTTCGATCCATAACTGGACTTAATTTTCACCTATGAGCCAACAAATTGTATTTTCCATAATTTTCTTACAAAAAAAAACTAGAGTTTACGGTCAAAAACCCTTATTAGCTCAGATTTTACAGAAATAGTTTATTTTTCGATCCAAAAATATACTAAAGTTTCAGATTTCCACCAGAGCATTGTACTATCCATAATTTTCTTACAAAAAACTAGAGTTTACTGCAAAAAACCCTTATTAGCTCAGATTTTATAGAAATATTTTATTTTTCGATCCATAACTGGACTTAATTTTCACCTATGAGCCAACGAATTGTATTTTCAATAATTTTTTTACAAAAAAAAACTAGAGTTTACGGTCAAAAATCCTTTTTTAGCTCAGATTCTATAGAAATAGTTTTATTTTTCGATCCAAAAATAGACTAAGGTTTCATATTTGAACCATAGAATTGTATTTTCCATAATTTTCTTACAAAAAACTAGAGTTTATGACCAAAACCCCTTATTAGCTTAGATTTCACAGAAATAGTTTATTAGCTACCTCATAAAAGCCAGAAATAACAAACTACCCACCCCCAATTTGTAGGTTTCAGACAACACACACCTATGAGACACTAAGAAACCTAGCTCTGAAAAGCCAAAAATAGCAAACTACCCACCTTAAATTGTAGGTTTCAGACAACACACACCTATGAGAGACTAAGAAACCTAGCTCTGAAAAGCCCAAATAGCATCACAAATTATAGGTTTCAGGCAAAACAAACCTAAAAAAATCTTTTAAGAGTATCTCAGAATAGACATAAATAGAGAATGACCCACCACCAAATGAAGGTTTCCGGTAAAAAACACCTATAAGAGATTAAGAAAATTAGCTCTGACACGCCCAAATGACAATCAACACTCTATTTTTCATACAACACACACATACAAAGGGCTATGAAACCTAGAGCATAAAAGCCAGAAATAGCATTCTACCCATCCCAAATTGTAGGTTTTAGACAACACACACCTATGAGAGACTGAGAAACCTAGCTCTGAAAAGCCAGAAATAGCAAACTACCCACTCCAAATTGTAGGTTTCAGACAACACACACCTATGAGAAACTAAGAAACCTAGCTCTGAAAAGCCCAAATAGCATCCCAAACTATAGGTTTTAGACAACACACACCCACAAAAGAAGAAATGTCCTCAAAGTCAAGGTTATAAGAAAAAAAGTGCTGGATATTTTTGTCAGTTTGTAGTTTACGCACTAATATCAATATCAGTAACGATTCTATTTGAACTTTCTCCAAGTTGATCAAATTAATCTCTAAAGGGTTCATGATAAAAAAAATAGTTTGGGGCAAGAAAAAAAAACTAAAATAATGTCGTGAAATCATTTTCAACACTCAGAGCAGGGGGACGTTGGGATTGAATCATAGAGAAACATCGAATTTACCTTTTAAAAAAATGTGACTCAAAGACGTTTCGTTCTTTTCTCTGGCTTGAAATTGCATACAAACGAACCAATCAGGTGTTACAATCCTTTTTTTTGCTCAAAATTCGACAAAGCAACGACTGTTTGGTTAGTTTTATTTTGCATGATTTTTCTAGAGCCAATTAAGATGAAGAAATGTCTTCAAAGTCAAGGCTATAAGAAAAAAAGTTCTGGATATTTTTGTCAGTTTGTAGTTTACGCACTAATATCAATATCAGTAACGATTCTATTTGAGCTTTTTCCAAGTTGATCAAATTGGTCTCTAAAGGGTTCATGATAACAAAAAATAGCGCAAGCCATGCTGAATGTGCTTTCAAAAACCCATCTGGTCGAAAACATGTTTGTTATCGTTTATGATTTCCAAAGATGTAAGAAAATTATGTAAAATACAATTCTCTGGTTCAAATCTGAAACTTTAGTCTATTTTTGGATCGAAAAATGAAACTATTTCTATAAAATCTGAGCTAATAAGGGTTTTTAGCCGTAAACTCTTGTTTCTTGTAAGAAAATTATGAAAAATACAATGCAACCGAGTCTCTCAAACCCCGTAAAGCTCTTTTACAAGATACAAGAACTACTTATGTAACACAAACATTTCGTTTTTAATGAGCACCAAGTAAAGAAAAACCACACGGAATCAAGCAACAGAGTCTCTCACACCCCGTAAAGCTCTTTTAAAAGATACAAGAAATACTTATTTAATACAAAAATTTCGTTTTTAATGGGCACCAAGTAAAGAAAAACCACACGTAATCAGTCAACAGAATCTCTCAAACCCCTTAAAGCTCTTTTAAAAGATACAACAACTACTTATTTAAGACAAAAATTTCGTTTTTAATGGGCACCAAGTAAAGAAAAATCACACGGAATCAGACAACCAAGTCTCTCAAACCTCGTAAAGCTCTTTTAAAAGATGCAAGAACTACTTATTTAACACAAAAATTTTGTTTTAATGGGCACCAAGTAAAGAAAAACCACACGGAATCAGGCAACCAAGTCTCTCAAACCCCATAAAGTTCGTTTCTTGTAAGAAAATTATGGAAAATACAATGCAACCGAGTCTCTCAAACCCCGTAAAACTCTTTTAAACGATACAAGAACTACTTATTTAACACGAAAATTTCATTTTTAATGGGCACGAAGTAAAGAAAAACCACACGGAATCAGGCAACGGCGTCTCTCCAACCCTGTATAGCTTTTTTAAAAGATACGAGAACTACTTATTTAACACAAAAATTTCTGTTTTAATGGGCACTTGGTAAAAAAAACACAGGGAATCAGGCAACCAAGTCTCCCAAACCCCGTAAAGCTCTTTTAAAAGATACAAGAACTACTTATTTAACACAAAAATTTTGTTATTAATGGGTACCAAGTAAAGAAAAACCACACGGAATCAGGCAACAGAGTCTCTCAAACCCCTTAAAGCTCTTTTAAAAGATACAATAACTACTTATTTAACAAAAAAATTTCGTTTTTAATGAACACAAAGTAAAGAAAAACCACACGGAATCAGGCAACAGAGTCTCTCAAACCCCGTAAAGCTCTTTTAAAAGATACAAGAACTACTTATTTAACACAAAAATTTCGTCTTTAATGGGCACCAAGTAAAGAAAAACCACACGGAGTCAGGCAACAGAGTCTCTCATACCCCGTAAAGCTCTTTTAAAAGATACAAGAACTACTTATTTAACACAAAAATTTCGTTTTTAATGGGCACCAAGTAAAGAAAAACCACACGGAATCAGGCAACCGAGTCTTTCAAACCCCGTAAAGCTCTTTTAAAAGATGCAAGAAATACTTATTTAATACAAAAGTTTCGTTTTTAATGGGCACCAATTAAAGAAAAACCACACGGAATCAAGCGACCGAGTCTCTCAAACCCAATAAAGCTCATTTCTAGTAAAAAAATTATGGACAATGCACAGTAGCTAAGTCTCTCGGATTCCTTAAAACTGCTATAAAACATGCAAGAACTACTTTTTTAAAACACAACATCCTTTTTTATTTGGAACCAAGTAAAGAAAAAACAACACAGGATCAGGCAACCGAGTCTCTCAAACCCCGTAAAGATCTTTTAAAACATACAAGAAATAGTATTTTAACAAACAAGGTTCTCTTTTATTTTTCACTATGTAAAAAAAACACACTGACTCATAGAGCTATGTCTCTCAAACCCCGAGAAGCTATTATAAGATACCCGAACTGCATAATGAACACAAAAATTTCGTTCTAAATGGGCACTACGTAAAGAAAAACCATACGGAATCTGGCAACAGAGTCTCTCAAACCCCTTAAAGCTCTTTTTAAAGATACAAAAACTACTTATTTAAAACAAAAATTTCGTTTTTAATGAGCACTAAGTAAAGAAAAACCACACTGAATCAGGCAACAGAGTCTCTCAAACCCCGAAAAGCTCTTTTAAAAGATACAAGAACTACTTATTTAACACAAAAATTTCGTTTTTAATGGGCACCAAGTAAAGAAAAACCACACGGAATCAGGCAACTGAGTCTCTCAAACCCCTTAAATCTCTTTTAAAAGATAAAAAAACTAATTATTTAACAAATAAATTTCGTTTTTCATTTGCACCAAGTAAAGAAGAACCAAATGGAATCAGGCAACTGAGTCTCTCAAACCACCTAAAGATCTTTTAAAAGATACAACAACTACTTAGTTAACACAAAAAAGTAGTTTTTAATGGGCACCAAGTAAAGAAAAACCACACGGAATCAGGCAACCGTGTCTTTCAAACCCCGCAAAGCTCTTTTAAAAGATACAAAAACTACATATTTAACACAAAAATTTCATTTTTAATGGGCACTAAGTAAAGAAAAACCACACGGAATCAGGCAACTGAGTCTCAAACCCTTTAAAGCTCTTTTAAAAGATACAAAAACTACTTATTTAACACAAAAATTTCGTTTTTAATGGGCACCAAGTAAAGAAAAACCACACGGAATCAGGCAACTGAGTCTCTCAAACCCCTTAAAGCTGTTTTAAAAGAAAAAAAACTACTTATTTAACACGAAAATTTCGTTTTTAATGGGCACCAAGTAAAGAAAAACCACACGGAATCAGGCAACCGAGTTTCTCAAACCCCGTAAAGCTCTTTTAAAAGATACAAGAACTAGTTATTTAACACAAAAATTTCGTTTTTAAGGCAAGTAAATAACATGGGAATTCCTATACACGCAAGCAAATAACATTGGAATTCTTATACACGCAAACAAATAACATGGGAATTCATATTCACGCAAGAATATAAATTGGTCATATGTATTTAACGATAGA
The DNA here is from genome assembly GCF_049724085.1 of Artemia sp. Qi Xiang Cuo. Taxonomy (NCBI): domain Eukaryota; kingdom Metazoa; phylum Arthropoda; class Branchiopoda; order Anostraca; family Artemiidae; genus Artemia; species Artemia sp. Qi Xiang Cuo. Next base: position 52,453,805 of record NC_142812.1, read on the forward strand.
ACTTTTTTAGTATTATACACGCAAGCAAATAACCCGGAACTTCCTTTTCACCCAAGAAAAAAACAAGGGAATTCCTATACGCGTAATAACCTAACAACTTAATATAAATGCACGCAATTAATATGGGACTTCCTAAAAACGCAAGCACATAACATGCGAATTCCTATACACGCAAGCAAATAACATGGGAATTCCTATACACGCAAGCAAATAACATGGTCCTATAGCTGCAAGCAAATAACATGGGAATTCCTATACACGCAAGCAAATAACAAGTGAATTCCTATACAATCAATCAAATTACATGGGAATTCCTATACACTCAATCAAATAACTTGGTCCTATATCTGCAAGCAAATAACATGGTCCTATAGCTGCAAGCAAATAACATGGGACTTCCTATACACGCAAGAAAATTACATTGGAATTCCTATACACGCAAGCAAATAACATGGGGATTCCTATACACGCAAGCAAATAACATGGTCCTATAGCTGCAAGCAAATAACATGGGAATTCATATACACGCCAGCAAATAACATGGGAATTCCTATACACGCAAGCAAATAACATGGGAATTCCTATACACGCAAGCAAATAACATGGTCCTATAACTGCAAGCAAATAACATGGGAATTCCTATACACGCAAGCAAATAACATTGTAATTCCTATACACGCAAGCAAATAACATGGTCCTATAGCTTCAACCAAATAACATGGGAATTCCTATACACGCAAGCAAATAACATGTGAATTCCTATACAAGCAAGCAAATAACATGGTAATTCCAATTCAAGCAATCAAATAACATTGTCCTATACCTGCAAGCAAATAACATGGGAATTCCTATGCACGGAATCAAATAACATGGGAATTTCTATACTCGCAAGCAAATAACATGGTCCTATAGCTGCAAGCAAATAACATGGGAATTCCTATACACGCAAGCAAATAACATGGGAATTCCTATACACGCAAGCAAATAACATGGGAATTCCTGCCCACCAAACCAGACTATACCCACCAAACCAGAATATACCCACGAAACCAGATTATACCCACCAAACCAGACTATACCCACCAAACCAGATTATACCCACCAGAAACCTGTCTGGTCGGCCTTGGTAGGTCAATAACCCAAATAGCACAGGAAGGAACGTGCCGTACGCAAATAGTATGGAGATTCCTAGGGCCGTACGTAAATTCCATATGTACTATCTACTAGCATTGGTTAATTAAAAAATATACACTTATTTGACTATTGTAGTGTATACGATTTACATATAAAGTAGGCCAGCTTTTGTTTTTAAACTATTTTGTTGGTTTTTAAATAATTTAGATTAGATAATTGTGCAGATTAGATAGATAAGATAAGTGGATAGATAAGATAATTAGATGGATAAGATAAGATAGATAATCGATAGATAAGATAAGATTAGATAAGTGGAGGATTTAAAAAACGTACTCTAAATAAAGATCGTGCCGTTTAGCAAAAACGCTCTTTCTTTGCTTCTTTTTTGTCCAATAAAAGGCAGAAGTAAAAAAGCGATCTAACTATTGAATAAGGTTTATATTTACATAATTAAGTGTGTCATTTTGATAGGCGTAATAATTCTACCATTAAATTTTTAGAAAGTATGCCGGTTCTTTTGTTTTTGAACTATTTTTACTTGTTATAATATAATTTAGATCAATTTAGTATGCCGAAGATAGACTGGTTTAAAAAATGTACTGTAAATACGATTTTTCCGTTTTTGCAAAAGTAGCTCTTTCATCTTCGGCCCAATGGAAAAAAGGGCTTGAATTGTTGAATAAGATTTATATTTAAGTTTGTGATTTCGTTAGCTCTGAATATTTTCACCTTTTTCATTTTATTTTTTATTTTGTTATTTTCTTTTCTCTCTGAGTTTCATTTGTCGTAGCTCTGAATATCAAATTTTAAGAAATCTGGCAGATTCTTTCTTTTTCATACATTTTTGCTCTCATTATAAAATATTTCAAACTAAGTTAGAATGCTGAATACGAGCAAGTTAAAAATATTATCTCTTAAGGCATATTTTGTTGTTTTTGTAAAAGTGGCTATTTCACTATTGATCCATTAGGAAATTATTTGGAAAAAACTACGTTTTCTAAAGAGTTAAAGAGGCTGATTTACAAGGTCGAACCTTAAAACGTACAGGGATTAGGAGGCACAGCTGGGGGGCTGCCGCCCCCCAAACTCCCGCTTTCGCAGCCTTTAAATAAAAAAAAAAGTTTTTTAAACTGAAAGTAAGGAGCGACCTTAAATCTTAGAACGAACAGATATTCTTCCGTATATGAAATGGGCTGTGCCCTCCTGAACGCCTCGCTCTTTACGCTAAAGTTTTTATTGTTTAAAAAAAAGAGTTGTGAGAAAGTCAAACTTTAGCGTAAAGAGCGAGGCGTTGAGGAGGGCACAGCCCCTTTCATATACGGAATAATTTCTGTTCGTTCTAAGATTTAATGTCGCTCCTTACTTTCAGTTTAAAAAACTTTTTTTTATTTAAAGGCTGCGAAAGCGGGGGTTTGGGGCGGCAGCCCCCAACTGTGCCTCCTAATCCCTGTACGTTTTAAGGTTCGACCTTGTAACTCAGCTTCTTTAACTCTTTAGAAAACGTAGTTTTTTCAAATAATTTCTGCACGTTTTTGTACAGTTTATTACTTATTATTGCTTAACTAACTGTTTGCTGATCGTGTCAGGAGTTATTTAAAAAAGAAACTGAGTTTCTTTTTTAAACTGTAAATTCAGTATATAAAAAAATTTCTCCGACGGTGAATCGAACCCGAGTGTTCCGCCTGACAGTCAGGAGTCTTGACCGCTGAACTAAAGAGACATTATTATAATAGTTTTTTAGTAAAGGGAATTTATTTTTTAAAGCAAGCAAATCCCCGTAGAACCTGATATTTGGTTTATCGAAAACAGGGAAGGAGTGATCAGATTGAGCTGAAATTTCGAGCATAAGCTCCCAGGCCTCAGGAAAAGTTATCCTCTAAATTTCAGCCCGATCAGACAACGTTAAAGGGGGGTTGTGGTGGGAAAAATTAAAATGGGCTATTATAGGAAAACGAGGTTTTTCGTAAATGTAAATTCTGGGGATAATTTTTTCGGTCTGAAAATATCAAAAGCCCCTAACAGGTCGAATTCTGCTTCGAATGAGTCCTCATTCACCCGGATCAGTTGCCAACTGTGGCCTGTAGGCGTGGATAACAAAAAAAAGAGAAATGAATTTTAAGTGGCTATATTTGGTTTTTTGAAAACAGGGAAGGAGTGATCAGATTGAGCTGAAAGTTTGACGACAAGTTCCCGGAACCTAGAAAAGCTTAACCACTTAATTTCAGCCCACTCAGACCACGTCAACGGAGGGATGTGGTGGGAGGGTGGAAACTTCTGGCCCAGTTTACCCCATGAACACGCAGTCGGAGGAGGATGGTATTTTGCACGTTTCTTTGTTTAAGATTGGGCTACACAATGCGATCACCGCTATCTCTCTGCGGCCTCTAGGACCTGAAATCGCTTAGCATTGTGGTGGGTCGCCTCTTTATAGAGGCACAAGTGTGCCTCCTTGATAAAGTCGGAGGGGGGTGAAATTTCGCACGTTTCTTAGTTTGAGCTTGGGCTACAAAATGCGATTACCGCTGTCTCTCTGCGACCGCTAGGACCGGAAATCGCTTGCGGGCTCTTATAGGAAAACGAGCCCGCGTTTTCGCGGGCTAGCCCGCTTATAGCGGGCTCTTATAGGAAAACGAGGTTTTTTGTAAATTTAAATTCGGGGGATGATTTCTTCGGTCTGAAAGAATCAAAAGGCCCTAACAGGTTAAATTCTACTTCGAATGAGTCCTCATTTATTCGGATCAGTCGCCAACTTTGACCTGTAAGCGAGGCTAACAAAAAAAAAGATGATGAATTTTAAGTGGCTATATTTGATTTTTTTAAAACAGGGAAGGAGTGATTGGTTTAAGCGGAAATTTAGATGATAAGCTTCCGAGCCCTAGGAAAGCTTAACCTCTTAATTTCAGCCCAATCGAACAACGTTAAAGGGGGGCTGTGGTGGGAGGGTCGAAACTTCCGGCCCAGTTTACCCCATGAAGATAGTCGGAGCAGGATGAAATTTTGCAAGTTTCTTAGTTCGAGCTTGGGCTACAAAATGCGATTACCGCCGTCTCTCTGCGACCTCTAGGACCTGAAATCGCTTAACATTGTGGTGGGTCGCCTCTTTATAGAGGCACAAGTGTGCCTCCTTGATATTCAATAAAAAAACAAGTTTTTTCAACTGAAAATAAGGAGCGACATTAAAATTTGAAACGAACAGAAATTATTACGTATATGAAGGGGGTTGTCCCCTCCTCAATGCCTCAAAACGCTAAAGTTTTTTAGTACTTTTAAACAAGCGTCTTATTGTTCTAACTAAAGGGTTCTTGTGTTTCAGAAGTCATTCTTAAGGAATTGGGACAAAATTCAAACTTTAGAATAAAGAGCGAGGTGTTGAGGAATATATAATGAGTCGGAGGTAATAGGCTTGAGACTGTCTGTGCTGGATTTCAACTCTTGTTGATAGAAGAGCATCGCCAAATGCTGAAAACCATGTTGTGACCAAGATGGACCCAGGATTGCACAAAGCCTCCATTCATGGAGGTCCCAGGGATTTCTTGCTGTCCGGTTCTAAGCCGGCTTAAGCACTTCAGTGTAGACTTGAGAAGATATGTGAACCCCGTCCTGCACTGGTATCCGGGATCATTGCTTTCCCTGAGGCGAAAATAATTTCAATGATTTAAAGAACATGAAAATTGGAACTTGAATGTTACGACATTAAAAAATGACTATCGTATCTACATTTTGACTGACGAATTCAGACGATTCGAATTGGATTTATTAGGAGTTTCAGAAACTGATATCCCAGGGGTAGGAAGCATGAAATTAGGTGATAAAAAATTTATTTACTCAAGCAGGAAGGATGGGGTACATAGACAGGGAGTAGGGCTGATGATGTATAAGGAAGCCGCTAAGTCTTTTTTAGGCTGAGAAAGTTTTAATAATAGAATACTAATTGCTCATTTTATGACTAGAAAGTTCAGGGTATCAGTTATAGTCGTATATGCCCCTGTAGAACCGACTGACGGAGATACTAGTGAGTCAGATGAATTTTACTTAGAGTTACAGAAGCAAATAGACAAGGTCCCAGGTAGAAATATGATGTTATTACTGGGAGATTTTAACGCCCAGGTTGGTAGAAATAGGGATAGATGGTATCCCAGCCTAGGTAAATTTGGTGTAGGAAAAGAAAACAGTAATGGATACAGACTTTTGCAATTTTGTAGGTATAACAATCTAGCTATAACCAATACGGTGTTTGGTCATAAAATGGCTCATAATTTAACATGGTATTCAAGTGATGGTAAGACAGCAAACCTTATTGATTTTGTCATAGTAAACCGAAGACTGGCAGAATCAATAAGAGATACTAGAGTATATAGGAGTGCTGTTATTGATGTTAAAAGTAAAGATCACCATCTAGTAGTGTAAAGGGTTAATTTACAGCTGAAATTTCGGAAGGGTAACTACGTCCCGGGAAGTTATGATCTTGGTAGACTCCTGGATGAGAATTTGAGAGAAACTTTCCAGGAACAGTTAAATACTAATCTTGGGAGTTTAAAATTTGATAATGTGGAAGATGATTGGAATAATTTTAGGAAAATAATTTGTGAAGTTTGGAACGTGTATTAGGGAAGAAAGCTAGAACTGCAGCTAAGAATATTAGTGAAAAAGCTTTTTGTTTAATAGAAAGTAGAAAGGAATTGATCAAGAACTATTCGAGTGATAGATTGCATGAAAACAAAAGAAATGTAAAGAAAGTGGAGAATGCATTGAAATATAAACTAAGTAGGTGGGAAGTGGAGGCCATGGATAAAATTGCCGAGGATCTGGAAGATGCAGCTAGACGGCATAATAGTAAAATATTGTACTGGCACGTCAACAAATTGAGAGGGAGTAGTCAATCCGGACTTGTCCCAGTTAAAGATAGGAATGGGGTCGCAATTAGTGATAAGGAAAAAACTAAAGAGAGATGGGCAGAACATTTTGAGAACTTGCTTAACCGAGATAGAGTTGCAGGAAAAAATACAGAGGAAAATGAAAAAGTTTGTGATACCTTGGATGTGAAGGAAGATTTGTTTTGTGAGGCGGAATTAGCAACAGTACGAAAAGGATTAAAGAATAATAAGGCTCCAGGTGCTAATAGTGTGGTAAATGAGTTTCTTAAAAATGGTGGCTCTGAGGTTAGAAATAAGTTACTGAAGATTATGAATATGATTTCTGAAAAAGAGGAAGTACCTAATGATTTTAGGAAAACCTTAATTTAGCCACTTTATAAGAAAGGTCATAGAAGTTAGTGTGGTAATTATCGAGGCATTAGTATGGTGCCTGTAAGTCGCGAATTACTTAGTAATATGATACTTTTTAGATTGAGAGATGCTGTAGACAAAGTTTTAAGAGAAAAACAGTGCAGTCTTAAAAAAGGTAGAGGATATGTCGACCAAATTTTCACTCTTAGGCTAATAATTGAGAAGTGCCTGAGTTTCCAAACACCTTTGGTTCTCAGTTTTATAGATTATGAGCAAGTGTTTGATTCTGTTGATAGAAGAGCTTTAGTAAAGGTTTTATCCTTGTACTACGGTATACCAGATAAATATACTAGAGTGATTAGTGCTATGTACGAGAATAACACTGCAGCGGTTAAGGTAAGAAATAATGTTAGCAGTTCGTTTCGTGTTAATTCAGGAGTTGAGCAGGATTGTGTTTTTTCCCCCTTTATATGGATCATTTTGATGGACTTTGTTTTAAGGAGCACAGGAAAGACAATGGGAGACCACGGAATCAAATGGGGAGGAAAACGTCTCCTGGACTTGGATTATGCTGATGATTTAAGCATCCTAGATGAAAGTGTGAGCAAACTGAGTACTTATCTATTAGGCACTTTAAATTACACATGAAAATACACATTGAAATTGCTGTTGTTTTCAGGGGTACATGAAAATATACATTGGGATTGCGCAAGAATAACCCATGGTTGTGTCATTAAACTTAAGCGTTAACATTCTAAAAGGCGTATTTAGGAATGTTTTTTTAGGGAAAGCTGTCAATCACCCATGTGTTATCCACAGTTCCATTTTTGAAGTATGTACTATCAAGAGCGGTTGATAATTTTTTACATGAAATCTCTGAATAAAATATTTTTGGAGCATGTACTTGACGATGGAGAATAAGGGTTAATGTGATTAGCAATTACGAGCGAGGATTCCCCCATTGGTTCCTGGTAGTAGGCTACGCATATCAAGTTCAAAATTTGACAGAATGAGGTATTTGAGGTGGAACTTGAACTAAATCAAAATACACTATGCTAGGAGGAATTGAGTTTTGCGGGTGGTGTGAAAAATGGTACTTATTCAATGTCTTGGTAAACATACGACTAGAAATGCTTCAGCATAAATAGCGGTATTGCGTCTTTCTGAACTTTCTGGGGAGGGGAATGGAGGCAAGTATTTATTTTAAAAAATGCTAAGAGGAATTGAGTTTTTGTGGGTGGTGTGAAAAATGGTACTTATTCAATATCCTGATAAACCTACGACTAGAAATGACTCAGCATAAATATGGGTATTGCGTCTTTCTGAAATTTCTGGGGGAGGAGAATGGAGTTAAATGTTTAGTTTTTAAAATACTAGAAGAACTCGAGTTGTGTGGGTGGGGTGAAAAATGCTAGTTATTCAAGATCCTGGTAAACATACGACTAGAAATGTTTCAGCATAAATAGGGGTATTGCGTCTTTATGAACTTTCGGGGGAGGGGGGAATGGAGGCAAGTATTTAGTTTAAAAAATACTAGGAGGAATTGAGTTTTGTGGGTGGTGTGAAAATGGTACTTATTCAATATACTGGTAAACATACGACTAGAAATGCTTCAGCATAAACAGGGGTATTGCGCCTTTCTGAACTTTCTGGGGGAGGGGAATGGAGGTAAGTATTTAGTTTAAAAAATGCTAGGGGAAATTGAGTTTTGTAGGTAGGGGTGAAAAATGGTAATTATTCAATATCCTGGTAAACATACGACTAGAAATGCTTCTGCATAAATATGGATATTGCGTTTTTCGGAAGTTTTTGAGGAGGGGAATGGAGGCAAGTATTTAGTTTAAATAAGGCGAGGAGTTCTTGCGAGGGTGGGTTGGTGTGACCTTTGGCCATTAGACACTAGTCCGAAGAACGACCTAGCATACAGATTTCAGATTTTAAATATGCATAGCGGCTTCCGGCACGTCTTTTGGAGGGGGGAATTGATGCACGCGAATATATATTATAATGATTGAATAACCTAATGTGCATGGTTGGTGTGAAAAATGTTAATTATTAACAATAATGATCAACAAACGACTAGAAAAGCTTCTGCATAAACATGGGTATTGCGTCTTTCTGAACTTTCTGGGTGAGGGGAATGGAGGTAAGTATTTAGTTTAAAAAATGCTAGGAGGACTTGAGTTTCGTGGGTGGGGTGAAAAAATGGTAATTATTGAATATCCTGGTAACCGTAAGACAAGAAATGCTTCAGTATAAAGAGGGGTATTGTGACTTTCTGAACTGTCTGGGGGAGGGGAATGGAGGCAAATGTTCAGTTTAAAAAATGCTAGGAGGACTCGCGTTTCTTGGTTGGGGTGAAAAATGTCACTTATACAATATCCTGATAAACGTACGACTAGAAATGCATTAGTAAAAATATGGGTATTGTGTCTTTCTGAAATTTCTGGGAAGAGGGGAATGGAGGTAAGTATTTAGTTTAAAAAATGCTTGGAGGAATTGGGTTTTGTGGGTGGTGAGAAAATTGGTACTTATTCAATATCCTGGTAAACATACGACTAGAAATGCTTCAGCATAATTCGGGGTTTTATAACTTTCTGAACTTTTGGGGTGTGGGGACGGAAGTTAAGTATTTAGTTTAAAAAGATCTAGGAGGAATTTCGTTTCGTGGTTAGGGTGAAAAATTGCACTTATTCAATATGCTGGTAAACATACAACAAGAAATGAATCAGCAAAAATATGGGTATTGCGTCTTTCTGAAATTTCTGGGGAGGGGGGATGGAGGTAAGTATTTAGTTTAAAAATTGCTAGGAGGAATTGAGTTTTGTGGGTGGGGTGAAAAATGGTACTTATTCAATATCCTGGTAAACATACGACTAGAAATGCTTCAGCCTAAATAGGGGTATTGCGTCTTTCTGAACTTTCCGGGGAGGGGAATGGAGGCAAGTATTTAGTTTAAAAAATTCTAGAAGGAATCGAGTTTTGTGGGTGGGGTGAAAAATGGTACTTATTCAATATCCTGGTAAACATATGAATAGAAATACTTCAGCATACATAGGAGTATTGTGTCGTTCTCAAGTGTGGGGGGAGGGGAGAATGGATGCAAGTGTTTAGTTTAAAAAATGCTAGAAACAATTGAGTTTTGTGGGTGGTGTGAAAACTTATAATTATTAAATATTCTGTTAAACATACACCTCGAAATGCTTCAGCATTAATGGGTATGTTATGTCGTTATGAACTTTCTTGGGAGGGGAGATGGAGGTAAATATTTAATTTAAAAAATAGTATGAGGAATTGAGTTTTGTGGGACGTACGAACAATTGTAATTATTCAATATACCGTTAAACATACGACTACAAATGGTTCAGAATAAATAGGGGTATTGCGTCCTTATGAAATTTCTGGGAAGGGGGGAATGGAGGCAAGCATATAGTTGAAAAAATGCTAGGAGCAATTGTTTTGTGGGTGGGGTGGAAAATGGTAATTATTCAATATCCTGTTAAATATACGACTATAAATGCTTCAGCAAAAATATGGGTATTGCGTCTTTTTGAACTTCCTGTGGAGGAGTATGGAGCTAAGTACTTAGTTTAAAAAATGCTAGTAAGAATAGAGTTTTATGGGTGGTGTGAAAACTGGTAATTATTCAATATTATGATAAACATAAGACTATAAATGCTTCAGCGTAAATATGGGTATTGCGTCTTTCTGCACTTTCTGGGGGGGGGGTAGGGAGGTAAGTATTTAGTTTAAAAAATTCTAGGAGGAATTGAGTTTTGTGGGGTGGGGTGAAAAATGGTACTTATTCAATATCCTGGTAAACGTACGACTAGAAATGCTTCAGCATAAATAGGGGTTTATCGTCTTTATGAACTTTTTGGGGTGAGGGAAATGGAGGTAAATATTTATTTTAAAAAATGCTAGGATGAATTGAGTTTTGTGGTTGGGGTGAAAAATGGTACTTATTCAATATCCTGGTAAACATACGACTATAAATACTTCAGCATAAATAGGGATATTGCGTCTTTCTGAACTTTCTGGGGGAGGGGAATGGAGGCAAGTAGGCCTATTTAGTTTAAAAAATGCTAGGAGGAATTGAGTTTTGTGGGTAGGGGTGAAAAATGGTACTTATTCAATATCCTGGTAAACATATAACTAGAAATGCTTCAGCAAAAATAGGTGTATCGCGTGTTTCCGAACTTTAAGAGCAGGGGAACGAAGGTAATAAGTCAGTTTTAAAAATGATAGTAGGAATCAAGTTTTGCGGGTGTTGTTAAAAATGACACTTATTCAATATCCTGGTAAATATACGACTAGAAATGCTTCAGCATAAATAGGGGTATTGCGTCTTTATGAACTTTCTGGGAAGGGAAGGAATGGAGGCAAGTATTTAGTTTACAAAATTCTAGGAGGAATTGAGTTTTGTGGGGTTTATTGCTAATGATACCTCCTCGACAGATATTTTTTAATTGTATTTTATAGCTATTAGCCAAACGTTGCTCTGTGTTTTCACACCAACTAGTAAATATTTATCGGGGTTTTATTTTTTCTGTTCAACTAGTTTATTGTCAAGCCTATATAAGTACCACGTAATTTTACTCTCAATTATCTTTTACGACTGGATATTTTAGGGTAATGGTTACGTACGCTGAAGAATGCAGTCTACTCAGGTATAATGGTGTTAAAAAGACAATACTTTCTCCATATTTTTTTTCTTCATCTTCTTATCTAGCTAAACGTTGCCCTGTGTTTGTCACACCAACTAGTAAATATTTATCGGGCTTTTATTTTTTCCGTTCAATTATTTTCAGTGTAATCCAATATAATGCTATGGGGGAGTAAAAATGGTAGTTATTAAGTACCCGGTAAACAGGTGACTTGATTTGCTTCATTAGAAGTAGGTTATTGCTACTGATACCTCCTTAACAGATATTTTTATGGCTCTAACAATTGTACTCTATGCTTGCCCAGAGACACGATGTGGCTTTCTCGCTATTGCTCTATGGCCGGTTATCGACACTACCTAGTTTATTGCATGTATTAAATCAGTATTTTTTACACAATGGAACGATAAACACATAACAAATATCTCTAAAAAAGTGAAGATGGAACATTTTAATAAAGTGTGTTCACATAACAAGGATATTGTAGCATTGAATGCCAACAAGGACAAGTATTTAAACTATGAAACAAGTACATGTGGAAGTACTATTGGAAATGCATGCATGCATTGTCATGACATTAAGGAATTAAATTTCTTTGGAATACCGAAAAAATTCAATTCTTATGTTGGTGGATATGCGAGATTGAGATATCCAGAGATGATTGCACTGAAAGAGAATGCCAACATAAAAAAATCATTGATGGTAGAGGACAACTCATTGCTAATTTTGCAGGTAACACATTACCTATTGATAAATCCAATCGTCACCTTTAGGGTATTAGCATCCAACGGAAGATCAATAAAATAAAAGGCCTACTCTTCTACTAATAGCGTAAACCATATCTTGTCTACGTGCCGAAACTGGTACCTGTGTAAAAATAATGTGATAATAGACAGTGAAATTGCCAGAAAAATAAAAAGGACATTTTCAGAAAATATTACTATGGAATATAAAGATGAATCGATGAAAAACAAAGCACCAGCAAACGTTACTGCCATTGATCAAACAGTCAATGAACCAAATAATACCAAGGACGAAAAGTATATTGAACCTGTTGATGAGACACCAGTAAAAATTGTGTATGACTCAAAATGGAATAATGATTATTCTACTGATTACGAACTAAGAGAAGACAATAGCTATAATATCAAGAGAGAACATGGTGAACTATTCTATGGAACAGATTCAAAATGTCCAAAGTTAATCATTGATATTAATAATGTATCATAATATATTTTTTGTATTAATATTCTACATTGCATTATTTCATTAAAAATATATTATGCATTACAATGTTATGTGTTCATTATTTTTAGAGTAAGCTAGCATATCAAACGTTTAGAATGTCTAATAAAACGTCGGAGATGTAAGAAAAGGAATTTGCATACATCTATTGTCAGACACATGGGATAACAATGACAAAATCTTGGTATCAGAATGAATAAATTATTTATCAACATCCGTTATTGGATATGTCATTATGAAAAAATTGTAAGTAAGTAAGTAAGTAACAAACTCTTTCTTGAATTCACCTCTTGGATACACAATACAGAAATTTAATTAAGGAAATTATGAAAAAAAAATTGAGTAACAAACCCTTTCCTGAATTCACCACGTTGATACACAATGCAGAAACTTCATTTAAGAAATTATCAAAAATTCTAAGTAAGTATCAAATTCTTCGTTGAATTCGCCTCCTGTATAAATAAAAAATACACTTCATTCGAAAAATTATTACAAAATTCTAAGTAAGTAACAAACTCTTTCTTGAAGTTACCTCTTGGATACACAATGCAGAAATTTCATTTAAGAAATTATGAAAAAATTGTAAGCAAGTAACAAACTCTTTCCTGAAGTCACCTCTTGGATACACAATGCAGAAACTTCATTTAAGAAACTATGAAAAAATTGTAAGTAAGTAAGTAACAAATTCTTTCTTGAAGTTACCTCTTGGATACACAATACAGAAATTTCATTAAAGAAACTATGAAAAAATTGTAAGTAAGTAGCAAATTCTTTCTTGAATTCGCCTGCTGGATAAACAAAACGACATTTCGTTCAAGAAATTATGACAAAATTCTAAGTAAGTAACAAACTCTTTATGGTTTTCACGACTTAGATACACGATGTAGAAATTTAATTCTAGAAATTATGAAAAAATTCTCAGTAAATAAAAATTTATTTCTTGAAGTCACCTCTTGGATACACAATACGGAAATTTCAGTCAAGAAATTATGAAAAAATTGTAAGTAAGTAACAAACTCCTTATTGATTTCACCTCTTGGATAGGCAATATAGATATTTCATTCAAGTAATTATGAAAAAATCGCAAGTAAGTAGCAAACTCTTTATTGTTTTCACCTCTTGGATATACAATACGGAAATTTCATTCAATAAATTATGAAAAAATTGTAAGCAAATAACAAACTCATTTCTAAGGTCATCTCTTTGATACACAATGCAGAAAATTCATTTAAGAAACTGTGAAAAAATTGTAAGTAAGTAAGTAACAAATTCTTTTTTGAATTCACTTCTTCTATAAACAAAAAAGTTATTTCATCCAAGAAATTATGACAAAATTCTAAGTAATTAACAAACCCTTTTTTGAATTTACCATTGGGTAGAACAATACAGAAATTTAATTCAGGAAACTATGAAAAACATTGCAAACAAACTCTTTCTTGAACTCGCTTCCTGGATAGACTATACAGCAATTTCACTCAAGAAATTACAAAAAAATTGTAAGTAAGTAGCAAACTGTTTCTTGAATTCTCCTCCTGGATGCACAATACAGATATTTCATTCAAGAAATTATAAAAAAAATTGTAAGTAAGTAACAAACTTTCTTGAATACACCTCTTGGATACCCAATACGGAAATTTCATTCAAGAAATTATGAGAAAATTCTAAGTAAGTAACAATCTCTTTCTTGAAGTCCCTTCTTGGATACGCAATACGATACGGAAATTTCATTCAAGAAATTATGAGAAAATTCCAGGTAAGTAACAATCTCTTTCTTGAAGTCCCCTATTGGATACACAATACGGATATTTTATTCAAGAAATTATAAAAAAAGGAAAGTAAGTAACAAACTCTTTATTGATTTCACCTCTTGGATACAAAAAAAAGACATTTCATTCAAGAAATTATGACAAAATTCTATAAAGTGGAGATTCAAATAAAGAAAGTGGAGAAAGCATTAAAATATGAACTAAGGAGGTTTGAAGTGGAGGCCATGGATAAAATTGTCGAGCGTCTGGAAGGCTAATGAGGAATGTAAAAAAATAAAATTTTGTTTTTACGTTCCAAAAAATTGAGAGAGAGAAGTCAACTCGGACATAGCCTAGTGAATGATAGGGAAAGGATAGCTGTTAGTGATATTTGCAAATATAAAGCGAGATGAGTTAAACCTTTTGAGACATTACTTAACCGAGATAGAGTTGCAGGAAAAAATACAGAGGAAAATGAAAAAGTTTGTGATACCTTGGATGTGAAGGAAGATTTGTTTTGTCAGGAGGAGTTAGCAACAGTACTAAAAGGATTAAAGAATAATAAGGCTCCAGGTGCTGATAGGGTGGTAAATGAGTTTCTTAAATATGGTGGCTCTGAGGATAGAAATAAGTTACTGAAGATTATGAATATGATTTTTGAAAAAGGGGAAGTACCTAACGATTTTAGGAAAACCTTAATTAAGCCACTTTATAAGAAAGGGGATAAAAGCGAGTGTGGTAATTATCAAGGCATTAGTCTGGTCTCTGTAGGTAGCAAATTACTTAGTAATATGATACTTTTTAGACTGAGAGATGCCGTAGACAAAGTTTTAAGAGAAGAACAGTGCAGTTTTAGAAAAGGTAGAGGATGTGTCGACCAAATTTTCACTCTTAGGCTAATATTTGAGAAGTGTCTGAGTTTTCAAACACCTTTGGTTCTCAGTTTTATAGATTATGAGCAAGTGTTTGATTCTGTTGATAGAAGAGCTTTAGTAAAGGTTTTATCCTTGTACTACGGTATACCAGACAAATACACTAGAGTGGTTAGTGCTATGTACGAGAATAACACTGCTGCGGTTAAGGTAGGAAAGGAGGTTAGCAGCTGGTTTTGTATTAAATCAGGAGTTAAGCAGGATTGTGTTCTATCCCCCTTTATATAGATTATTTGGATGGACTTTGTCTTAAGGAGCACAGGGAAGACAATGGGAGACGACGGAATCAAATGGGGAGGAAAAAGTCTCCTGGACTTGGATTATGCTGATGATTTAAGCATCCTAGATGAAAGTGTGAGCAAACTGAGTAGTTACCTATTAAGCACTTTCAATTACACATGAAAATATACATTGAAATTGCTGTTGTTTTCAGGGGTACATGAAAATATACATTGGGATTGTGCAAGAATAACCCATGGCTGTGTCATTAGACTTAAGCGTTAACATTCTAAAAGGCGTATTTAGGAATGTTTTTTAGGGAAAGCTGTCAATCACCCATGTGTTATCCACAGTTCCATTTTTGAAGTATGTACTATCAAGAGCGGTTGATAGTTTTTTTACATGAAATCTATGAATAAAATATTTTTGGAGCATGTACTTGACGATGGAGAAAAAGGGTTAATGTGATTAGCAATTACGAGCGAGGATTCCCCCATTGGTTCCTGGTAGTAGGCTACGCATATCAAGTTCAAAATTTGACAGAATGAGGTATTTGAGGTGGAACTTGAACTAAATCAAAATACACTATGCTAGGAGGAATTGAGTTTTGTGGGTGGTGTGAAAAATGGTACTTATTCAATATCCTGGTAAACATACGACTAGAAATGCTTCAGCATAAATAGGGGTATTGTGTCTTTATGAACTTTATGGGGAGGGGAATGGAGGCAAGTATTTAGTTTTAAAAATGCTAAGAGGAATTGAGTTTTTGTGGGTGGTGTGAAAAATGGTACTTATTCAATATCCTGGTAAACATACGACTAGAAATGCTTCAGTATAAATAAGGGTTTTGCAGCTTTCTGAACTTTCTGGGGGAGGAAAAGGGAGTCAAGTATTCATTTTAAAAATGATAGGAGAACTTGAGTTTTGTAGGTGGGTTGAAAAATGCTCCTTATTCAAGATCCCGTTAAACAAACGACTAGAAATGTTTCAGCATAAAAAGGGGTATTACGGCTTCATTAACATGTTAGGGGGGGGACACTAGATGCAAATATTAAGTTTAAAAATGAGAGGCTAACTTAAGTTTTTTGGTTGGGGTGACCACTGGTAATTATTCACAATAATTATAAAATTAATAATAGAAATGCTTAAGTATAAATAAAGGTAATAAGCTTTTACTAACTTTCTGGGGGTGGGGAAGGGAGTTAAATTTTCAATTTAAAAAATACTAGGAGAACTTGAGTTTTGTAGGTAGGGTGAAAAATGGTACTTATTCAATATCCTGTTAAACATACGACTCGAAATGCTTCAGCATAATGAGGGGTATTGCCTCTTTCTGAAATTTCTGGGGGGGGGGGAATGGAGGAAAGTATTAATTTAAAAAAGTGCTAGGAATAATTACGTTTTGTAGGTGGGGATAAAAATGGCACTTATTCAATATACTGGTAAATATACGACTATAAATGCTTCAGCATAAACAGAGGTATTGCGCCTTTCTGAACTTTCTTGGGAGGTGGAGGGAGGTAAGTATTAATTTAAAAAAATGCTTGGATGAATCAAGTTTCATGTGTGGTGCGAAAAACGGCACTTATTCAATATCATGGTAAATTAGCAACTAGAAATTATTAAGCATAAATAGGGGTATTGCGTCCGTTTTAGATTTCGGGGGAGGGGGGATTGATGCAAATATTAATTTAATAACAATGTTAGGAGGAATTAAGTTTTGTGGGTGGTGTGAAAAAATGGCATTTATTCAATATCCTGGTAAATATACGACTGAAAAATACTTCAACATAAATAGGGGTATTGCGTCTTTCTGAACTTCCTGGGGAGGGGAATGGAGGCAAGTATTTAGTTTAAAAAATGCTAGGGTGACTTATGTTTTGTGGTTGGTGTGAAAAATTCCAATTATTCAATATAATGGTAAACATACGACTAGAAATGCTTCAGTATAAATAAAGGTAATACACCTTTATTAACTTTCTGGGGGCGAGAATTGGAGGCAATTATTCAGTTTAAAAAATGACAGTGTGAATTGAATTTCGTGGTTAGGGGTGAAAAATGGCAATTATAAAATATCCTGTTTCAAATATACCCATAAATGCTTTAGCATAAATAGGGGTATCGCATATTTCTGAACTTGCTAGGGAGGGGGGATGATGGAAAGAAATAATATTAAAAATTGAAAGGAGTAAGCAAAGGTTGGGGTTGGTGAAAAAAATTTGGCAATTATTCCATATCCGGTTAAAAATATACGCAGAAATAGTTTAGCATTAATAGGGGTGGTACGACGTTATTAACTTTCTGGGGAGGGGGCAATGGTGGAAAATAAAAATATTTGGAGAACTTGTGTTTCATAGTTGGGTAGAAAATTGGCAATTATTCAATATAATGGTAAACTTACAACTAAAAATGCTTCAGCATAAAAAGGGGTATTGCGTCCTTCTGAACTTTCTTGGCGAGGGGAATGGAGGTAAGTATTTATGTTAAAAAGTGCTAGGAGGACTTGCGTTTCGTGGTTGGTGCGAAAAATTGTACTTATTCAATATGCTGGTAGACATACGACAAGAAATGCTTCAGCATAAATAGGGGTATTGCGTCTTTCTGAACTTTCTGGGGAGGGAGAATGGAGGTAAGTATTTAGTTTAAAAAATGCTAGGAGGACTTGAGTTTTGTGGGTGGGGTGAAAAAATGGTACTTATTGAATATCCTGGTAACCGTACGACTAGAAATGCTTCAGCATAAATAGGGGTATTGCGTCTTTCTGAACTTTCTGGGGGGGGGAAATGGATGTAAGTATTTAATTAAAAAATTCTAGGAGGACTTGAGTTTCGTGGGGTGGGGTGAACAATGGTACTTATTAATATCCTGTTAGACAAACGACTAGAAATGGTTCAGCATAAATAGGGGTATTGCGTCATTAACAAGTTTGTGGGGAGGGGAGACTGAAGGCAAGTATTAAGTCTAAAAAATGATAGAAACAATAAAGTTTTGTGGGTTGTGTGAAAAATGGTAATTATTCAATATCCTGGTAAACATACGACTCGAAATGCTTCAGCATTAATAGGGGTATTGCGTCTTTCTGAACTTCCTGGGGGAGGGGAATGGGGGTAAGTATATAGTTTGTAAACTGTTAGTAGGAATTGAGTTTTGTAGGTGGTGATGAGAAATGATACTTATTAAACATCCTGGTAAACTTACACCTAGAAATGCCTCACCATAAATATGGGTATGGCATCTTTCTGAACTTTCTGGGGAAGGGAATGGAGGTAAGTATTTAGTTTAAAAAATGCTATGAGGACTTGAGCTTTGTGGGTAGTGTGGAAAAATAGCACTTATTCAATATCCTGTTAAACATAAGACTAGAAATGCTTCAGCATAAATAGGGGTATTGCTTCCTTCTGATCTTTCTTGGTAGGGGAATGGGGGTAAGTATTTAGTTTAAAAAGGGCTAGGAGGAATTGCGTTTTATGGGTGGTGTGAAAAATGCCACTTATTCAATATCCTGATAAACATACGACTAAAAATGCTTCAGCATAAATAGGGGTATTGCGTCGTTCTGAACTTTCTTGGGAGGTGAATGGAGGTAAGTATTGAGTTTAAAAAATGCTATGAGGAATTGAGTTTTGTGGTTGGGGTGACAAATGGCACTTATTCAATATTCTGATAAACTAACGACTATAAATGCTTCAGCATGAATAGGGGTTTTTTTTACTTATGAACTTTCTGGTGAGAGGGAAAAGGATGTAAATGTTAAGTTAAAATATAGTTTTGGGAACTTAGGTTTCATGGTTTGGTTGAAAAATGGCACTTATGCAACATCCAGCTAAACTTACGACTAGAAATGCTTCAACAAAAATAAGGCTGATATATCTTTATTAACATTACTGAGAGGGGAGTGAAGCCAAGTATTTAGTTTAAAAATGCTAGGAGGAATAGAGTTTTGTGGGTAGGTGTGACAAATGGTACTTATTCAATATCCTGGTAAACATACGACTAGAAAT